>NC_143256.1:100264503-100567533 GCF_984573655.1 Nuphar pumila
AAGAATAATTAAATATGCATAAACAATTAATAATACATGTACTTACCAATATAGAAGTCAATTTTCATGCATGAGACAATTTTTTTATCTTTTAATTAATTTTTCTTTCTTATATGATATATGCCTTGCTTATCTAATGCACAATCAATAAATTATAATTTTAAAACCCTGTGGGTACAAACACAGGTAGAAGTCCTGGGTCAGGGCTATGATGCAGGTGGTATTTTCAATTTTCAATTTTCAATCAAGGGGTGGTTTTATCCTAGCCGACCACCTTTCTCTAGTGTCGAGTGAAGTCCTGATGCATCAAACTTTACTCATGAGATTTTATACCTTCATGTTGCAGTCTAATGTGGAGGGTTCTCCTATCTTCGTAGTTAGAGAGAAGCAACCTTCCGTGCTCAATTCGATACCCACAAAGCCAGACTAGTACCACTTACCTTCTCCTTATAAGTATCAATCATTCAATGTTACATGTTTAATTTTTAATTACTTATTTTATATGCAACATTCATATAACAGTCTCAGTCAGAGAATTCAAGCAGTTCAGGACCTATGGATGCACTTTTAAAACCTTTAGTTCGATATCATTGCATACACTTCATTCTTTTTTAAAATCATGTGTAAATATATAAATAAGGCAATGAATATTCTTTAAACAATAGATGCATCCATTCATTCACATCATTGCTATCATGTATATGGCAGTTATATGCAAAAATTTTAGTATGCTCAGTTCATTAAAATTTACATTTGAGCATTAGGCTCGATAAGGTTGCATAGGCTTAATTCATCTCATATTTGAAGTCCACATGTACTAAGGAAACAATGAGTTTCTTTACAGCCAAATGCATCCAAGCAACACTAATTTAACATGTATATGTCAACATTATATCAAAAAATTACAGCATACGACATTGCTTAATATTCACATAAAATCTCACAATGGACACCTTGGTCCATTTACTTGATAGAGTCCACAAGGGCAAGTTTGTGCCTTAGCTCATAGGTCAGATCATGTTTCATATGTGGACACTTTAATTTCCTACAACAAATTCATATTTTTAATAGTCCATAATAGTCTAACATTCATTCATAAAATCATGCATACATACACATAGATTTAGCAATGAATCGATAGCCAGGTCCTAAACTGGTTCCAACTTCGCAAAAACCCAACTCTATTCGACTGTTATAGAGGCTACAAAATTTTTTACATTCATCGGTCAAAGTTTGAACCCTGGTCTGCTTATTCCTGAAACATCATAAGTATAAAATGTAAACCAATAAAAGATGCATAAATTCATGATTTTATGTATTTAGAATGAATGCATTATCAAATTCCCCTATGCTTATTGTTTGTTAGTACTCGAGCAAACACTATTCTAGGCTACAAAAGCTCCATTCTAAAAAATGCAATAGCTAAAGTAAAAATGCCTAACTCACTTTCGTAGGAATTATGGTTGTATTTAGCATATGCAATAAGTCTTTTAAACCCCTGAGTTACCTCAGTGAACGAGTATGGTCTCATAAGGGTTTTCAGTGATATACCCACAAACATCTCTATCATGCATATTTTTACAATTTTCTCAAATATCAGGCAAGTAAAAAACTCTTTTTAACAAATACATTTCAAGTATTCATCTTCTTTTTTATTTATTGAATCATTTATGCCTCCACATTAGAAAAAAATTCTTTTCATCTCTTTAGACTTCTAGATCATGTATGTTTTATTTTTAGAAAACTTTGTTTACTCATGTCATCCTCTATTTATCATTACATAAACACTTTTGCACTATTTTGCAAAAAAAATCAAGCAATATTTTTTTAAGCTCTTTTTATTTTTCCTTTTTTCAATTGAGCATTATGCCAATTTTCAGATTTCATGACCCATGTAACAAGCTTTAGGCCAGTGACTCCCAGGTTAGACAACCTTAGGGCACTAGACACATAGTGTCCTTAAGACTTAGTCACTCGAGTTATTATATCTTGGATTTTCATAGTTACACATAGTTTTTCTCTGTACTTTAGCAATGCCTCTACTAACTGGGCTTTCTAATGGATCTTTGTAGCGAGCTTTGAGACAGTGACTCCCAAATCAGATGGCTTTAGGGCACCAAGTGTAGAACACCCCTTGAGCTTACTTACTTGAATCCAAAATGCCTCATGTGATAATTACACAGAGTTTTGTTATTCTAACTATTCTATTCACTTGAGTATAAATGCTTCAACTCGTGTTTGTCTTTAATGATTAGGAATTCAATCACATTAGTGCAAGCACTTCAACTTGTGCTTGAACCTTGCTTTTAAATGCACTACAACTAGAAGTGTTAAAATACTATTTGCATGCTTTTATTTTATTTTTTTACTAACATGTGCTTTTTTTCAAAAAAATTAATGCATTTGTATTCATGTAAATCATAATAGATTTTATTAGTTATAAACACTATTTTCTTCAAATTCCATACAAGTAACCTTTTCATCTAAATCAATTTTAGAAAAATTTCTATATGGGGCTTAAAATTCATCTCAAAATGACAAAGATATGCAAAAAATATCATATATTGTTAAATTTTTGCTTTAAAAATACTCAATTTTTATGAGTTTTTCAAAATTTTTATTCATGAACAGAATTTTTTATGTATATCATGCATTCCCCAATGCTTGAATGTCACTGTCCTTAGTGACACTCCCCCATGCTTGAATGGAACTATATGAATACATAAACGCACAAAAAGAGCATAAAAAAGCAAAAGAAGGAAAAGATACGACCAAATAATGCTAAAAAATGCTGAAACTCTTTTGATAATGCCCTATGATGTGAAGGTCCAGACTGTCCTATACTTGTACTCATCATGGTGTGTATACATGATCTATTATTAATGCTCATGATACAAACGCATAAGAAACCAAAGCAATAAAGCAGTAAAACAACAAAACTACTAATTTACAACACTAGTCTGGGTCGCCTCCCACCAAGCGCTAAGTTTTACATCGTTAGCCAGATGTCAGGTAGTGCTTAGCCCTCACAGTCTATGAGATCGATGGACTCCTCATCCTATCCCTCTCCAAGATTCGAAATGTAGGGCTTCAGCCTGTGGCCATTCACTTTAAAATGCTCTCCCATTTTGGAGTCTACTAACATGACTGCACCATGTGGAAAAACTTCATGAACTTCAAACAGGCTGTTCTATCTAGACCTAAGTTTCCCTGGAAAGAGTTTCAATCTAGCATTGAATAACCAAACTTTTTGTTCAGGCACAAATTGCTTCCTTATGATATGCTTGTCATGGAAAGCTTTGGTTCGTGCTTTATAGATTTTGGCACTATTATATGCCTAATTACGCAACTCTTTCAGTTTATTCAACTGTAGCCTACGTTTCTTACCAGTGTGGGATAACTCAAAATTGAACGCTTTGATAGCCCAATAGGTCCTATGTTCTAACTCAATGGGAAGGTGACACACTTTTCTAAAAATTAATCGATATGGTAACATGCCAATGGGTGTCTTGAAAGCAGTCCTATATGCCCATAGAGCATCATCCAAATGCTGAGACCAGTCCTTATGGTCTGGTCTGACCAACTTTTCTAAGATCCTCTTGATATCCCTATTGGAGACCTCAACCTGCTCGTTGGTTTGTGGGTGATATGGGGTGGCTATCTTGTGATGCATAAAATACTTCTTCAACAAAGAAGCAACCTGCACATTCTTGAAATGTTTGCCTCTGTCACCAATGATGGCACGTGGCATACCGAACCGACTAAAGATGTTATACTTAATAAACTTAATCACTACCTTATGATTATTAGTTCTAGTTGCCACTGCCTCTACCCACTTGAAAACATAATCCACACCAACAAGAATATAAACAAAACTGAATGAGGGTGGAAAGGGACCCATAAAATCTATCCCCCATACATCAAAGATCTGAACTATCAAGATGGGGATTAAGTGCATCATATCCCTCTTGAATATATTTCTCATTTTCTGGCATCACAAACATTTCTAATAAAACTCATAAGCATCTTTATGCAATGTGGGCCACCAAAATTCAGACTACAAGACCTTTGCTGCAGTCTTTATACTAGAAAAATGTCCTACACATGCTAAGGAATGATAGAAGTTTAAGATAGACTGAACCTCTTCCTCGGGCACACGCTTCCTAATGACTTGGTTTGCTCCTAATCAAAAAAGTTTTGGATCCTCTCAGAAGTAGTGCTTTACCTGCGCCATAAACCGATCCTTCTATATTTTACTCCAATCCGCAGGTAATTCTCCTATCACCAGATAATTGACTATGTTGGCAAACCAAGGGAGATGCCTAACACTCAAAAGCTGCTCATCCGGGAAGGAGTAATTAATTGTCCCCAATTGAGGGGATGACTCAACTGTCAGTCTCGATAGATGATCTGCAACTATATTCTGACTGCCACTCTTATCTTGAATTTCAAGATAAATTTTTTGTAGTAATAAGATTCACCAGATGAGTCACGGTTTGGTGTCCTTCTTACTCATCAAATATTGTAAAACGACATGGTCTGAGTAGATAATCACCTTAGAGCCCAAATAACATGATTGAAACTTCTCTAATGCGAAAACTATATGTAGTAGTTCCTTTTTCGTGGTAGTATAATTCAACTGAGTATCAGATAGGGTTTTACTAGCGTAATAAATCACATATGGTTTCTAATCAATTCTTTGACCGAGAATGGCTCCAACCATAAAATAAGAGGCATCACACATAATAATCTCAAAAGGAAATGCCTAATTTGGAGATATCAGAATAGAGGCTGAAATCAAAGAGCATCTTCTTATAGCGTAATGCACATAAAAGACAGAAGATCTTGCTGAAATACTTGATAAATCTACGATAAAATTCAGCATGCCCTAAAAATGAACGGATCTAGCGGACTGAGGTAGGTGGAGTAAGTTTTTCAATGGTGTTTACCTTCACCCTATCCACCTCAATACCTCTTTGGGACACAATATGACCCAACACTATGTCTTGTTTCACCATTAAATGGCTCTTTTCCCAACTTAACACTAGGTTTGTCTTCACACATCTTTTTAGTACTCTTGTAAGTTTTTGAAGACAATTATCAAAAGAAGAGTCATAAATAGAGAAATTGTCCATAAAAATTTCTATGACATCATCAACCATATCTGAGAAGATGGCCATCATATACCTTTGAAAAGTCGTTGGGGCATTGCATAGCCCAAACAACATTCGTCTAAATGAAAAGGTGCCATAAGGGCATGTGAAAGTGGTATTCTCTTGATCTTCTGGGTGAACGACCACTTGGTTATATCATGAATATCCATCCAGGAAGCAAAAATAACTCTGGCCTACAAGTCTTTCTAAAATTTGATCAATGAATGACAATGAAAAATGATATTTTCTTGTTGCATTGTTCAATCTCCTATAGTCAATGCAGACTCACCACCCCATAGTGGTGCACATGGGAATGCTCTCTCCATTTTCATTTATGATCACTGTGAGTCTTGATTTCTTGGGAACAACTTGGGTAGGACTCACCCACTGGCTATCAGAAATGGGATATATGATCCCAACATCCAACAATTTAACTTCCTTTTTCACTACCTCCCTAATATTTGGATTTAACCTTCTCTATATCTCTCTGGAGGGTTTATCACCCTCATCCATGATAATTCTATGCATGTAAAAAGAAGGATCAATCCCATTCAAATCTATGACTGACCACCCTATTGCCGTCTTATGCTCTTGAAGGACCTAAATCAATTGATTCTCCTGATCGCCTGTCAGGTCTGGAGCAATAATGACGGGAAGTGTTTTGCCATCACCTACAAAGGCATACTTTGAGGGTAGCAGTTAAGGGCTTCATCTCAAGTATTGGCGGACACTCAATAGAGGGTTTGGCAGGTGACTTTGCCAACTCAGAGAGGGACTCAAAGGTCCAGGCTGCTCTCCTCTCGCATGGTGAGAGCACCATCACATCATCATTATCTAATTCATCTTCTAAACATGAAACATCATCCTTCTCCTTAGGATGATATACTGACATCTATAAAGTCTCGGCTTCAATCAAGTCTTTAACAACATCAACCTAGAAACAAACATCACTACCTGTAGATCCTATGGCAACATTGAAGATGTTTAATCACATATTCTTGTTGCCAAAAGATGCATCCATGGCTCCAGTGTGACAGTTAATACAAGCATTAGCTATAGCCAAGAAGAGTCGACCCAAAATGATGGGTGTCTGCCGGATGTTATCTACGCCTTTCATATCCAAAATAGTGAAGTCAATAGAGAAAAAGAAGTGCTATACCTTGACTAATACATCTTCAACAATCCCTCGCAAGACCTTGATGGATCTATTTGCGAATTGTAAAGTCATAGGTGTATGCTTGATATTCTTAAGCCCAAATGTATCATAGAAGAAACCCGACAAGATACTGACACTTGCCCCAAGATTGATTAATGCACGCTTGATAGTAATGTTTCCTATGACACATGAAATGAAGAGTGCCCTGGGGTCCTTGAGTTTAGGTGGGGTCTGGTGCAAAAGCACTGAAGTCACCTGCTCTGTCAGAAATACTTGGTTGGGAGCATTGGACCTTGACTTCCTCTTTTGGGTGCAAAGTTCTTTGAGGATCTTTGCATAGGCTGAGACTTGCTAAATTATATCAAGCAATGGGAAGTTTATGTTGATTTGCTTGAATAACTCAAGCATCTCATTCATTTTCACTCCCTGCTTGGCAAATGACTTTGACTTCTCTAAAGATTGTGGAAAAGGGGCTCTAGGGATGTGTTCCTTGACCACTTTCCTTGGGCCTGGTAGAATGACTCGACTGCTCTATAGGTGGGTCAATGGTTTCTTCAGTCGTCATCCTAGGTGGGTGAAACTCCTTCCCACTCCGAAGGGTCATCATAACCATAGCTTGCTCTTGATGATCCTCTATCAAATGCAAGTCGTGGTACATGGGTTGCTTACCCTTCGGATTGATGATGAGCTGACTAGGTAAATTTTCCTTATTGCGCCTGCTTAACGCCTCGGCCAACTATCCCATTTGAGTCTCTAGCTTGGCTATTAACTGTGAATGGGAACTGAGGTTAAACTTTATGTTAGAAAAGGCTTCCAAAAGTTTCTCCTGAAATGATTGGCTAGAAGTGAATTCCTGAGGAGAAGGCTGGCTATATTGAGGTGGAGCTTTAGAAAAAATGGGGCGTGGGTAACTTGACTGGAAGCTACCCTATCTACCCTGGGTCTGAGGGGGAAAGCTGGTTGGACCTTGTAGATTCTTTCATGTAAAGTTTGGATGGTTTCCCCATCCTTGGTTATAAGTCTGTGCAAAAGGGTTGTTTACAGGCCTAGTGAAACCTTGCACCATTTGAACTTGTTCCTGAACAAATTCAGGATACTATGGCGCGATTGGGTAATCCATGACATGGCGTGATGGGCTAGCACACAAAGCACACACCTGCTCTGCTGGGTTAGAGCATGAAAGTAACTGATCCAATTTCTAGGTCAGTGTATCAACTTTTTGATGTAGCTCTAGGGAGGCCCCTACCTCCTATACCCCTCATTTTTTTGTGTCCCATAGGTATTATGTTATTTCGCGAGGCTGCAGCATGATGCATTGAGTTTTCACTCAATGTTTCAAATAAATCCCATGCTTCATCCTTGCTTTTCAACATAAACATGCCCCCACAAGATGAATCAATCATTTGGCTATCTTTGTCAGACAAGCCATCATAAAAATACTGCACCAACTGCCACTTGTGCACTTGGTGGTGGGGACACTTTCTGAGTAGTTCTTTCAACCTATCCTACGTCTCATGAAACTGTTCTCCTTCTATTTGAAGAAAACTGGTCATCGTCTTTCAATATTGGTTCATTTTTCTAATGGGAAAATATTTTTTTAAAAATTCTTTTTGCATTTGATCTCAAGTAGCAATACAAATCGTATCTAAGAATTTAAGCCAATGTTTCGCTTTATCCTTAAAGGAGAATGAGAAAAGATTTAACCTCAAAGTGTCATCCTTAAAATTGTGGATCCGCACAGTGGAGAAGATCTCCAGAAATTCATCGAAGTAACGATATGAGTCTTCATTGCTAAGGCCATAAAAAGATGAAAGCATTTGAATAACACTGGCCTTGATCTTAAACTGGTTTGCTCCCACACCAGGTCTCATGATGCAAGAGGCAGAGGTATAAACATTGGGAATAAAGTATTCCAAAGTGGACGGGTTAATCTTTGATCTTCTACCATGGGGCTAGATCGTTTTGGATTTTCTCACAAAGGACTCAGGGTCCTCAATTGACAATACAAGTTCAGGATCCTTAGACCTACGCCTGTGCATACACCTGGATCGAGACTAGTGTAATCGACCGTCCTAAAATGGGTTTTCTATCTAAACCTAATGTGCACATATGATCAAACCATGTAAAGCACAAAGCAAGCAAGTAAACACAATCAAACACGCACTTGCAATCATGCAATTAAATTTTTAGAATTAAACTAAATGCAAGGTACCAATCATGCACATGTCACCTAAAATGGTATCCTACTTGGTGGGTTGTGCAAGAAAAGTAAGTTTGGCACTATTGATTGCAAACAATATGGATCTAATCCTAATTGAGAAAACAAACTAACAATCTTAAAAAGTGCAATGAATTAAACAAAACAATCCTAATTATTTTGCAAAAATTAGAAACTAACAATCCTAATTAAGCCTAAACAAACAAGAAGGCAATAAATGAATACTTGTTTTTTCAATCGCCGTCCCCGACAATGGTGCCAAAAATTTGGTGTTCTCTTTATCAATGTATTTTTAAAATGATATTTTGATAAAAAGTATTTATGAAAGTTGGTCACCAAATTTTAAAAATCTAACTCTCACAAGTAGTGAGAATTAGGATCAAACTTGAGGAACAGGTTGATAAAACTTTTTATTTCACTCAAAGTGAATTAATTTATTGCCTTTAAAAGAAAAAATAAACTAATTAGTAATTTCAAAATAAGAATTAAAGTATTATTATAGACCCCAAATAATGCTAAAATTGAAATTAATTATAAAGCTTAAATGTGACAAAAAATGCCCTAATTAACTAGGGATTGAAAATGCTAAAAAAAACTAAAAATGGAACTTATTCGCATTTGCTTCTTCACTTTAACTTTAAATTCACTTCACTTCAATAATATGGAATCAACAAATGGTGCCATCTCCTGCAAAAACAAATGAAATGCAAAATCTACAGTGATTTGAATTACTACACGAAATTATATTTGTCACTAGCTATTACAGATTTTTTTGTCAGAATAGGTTTCTGTAATTTGATAGAATTAGATAGCAATTCAATTTAGATCCTTCTTAAACTTTCTAGATATGTTTTCAAAACATGAATGAAGATAATCTAATTTACAAAATTGTAAAATTCAATGTAGAACTTGATTTATTAACAAATAAACAACAACTTCAAAACTCTAGAAATTGTTTTCAAAATTTCTGACAGCTTCCAGTATTTAATAGATTCAGTCTAGCAAAACAGATTGAAAATGAATGAAGATTTCACAGAAAAAACCAGATTCATTCATAAATCCAATCTATTTTACGGATTTAGATTTGAAATTTGGAAGCTCCAGATATATCAAAAACAAAAACTAAAAAAAATATAAGAAATAAAAGTTACAGAAAACAGAGATGCCAGAATATACAGTCGGAAAAAGCTCAAAACAGCCTGTCAATCAGAATTTGATCGTAATGAATTTTTTCAAAGAGAAACTAGACTCAAACAAAATCAGATTCAATTTACGAATCGTAATTTGTATTCTGAAATCTCCTATTATGACAAAAACAAAAAGCTATAAAAAATAAAAAAAAATGAAATTCCAAAATTCTTGAATTTCACACTTTGATCTATTGCATTAGATCAAAGAATGAACACTTCTAAATTCGTAGAATCAAATCTAATTACTTAACTAATCTAATTCTAAAAGATCAACAAAGAAACAAGAATTGAAATCTAAACTATGAGATGAATTGATCTAATTCTCTAATTGAATTGAGATCAATTAAGCACAAATCACTTCTCTTTTTTTTCTTTTTTTCTTTACTTTTCACAAGAACAAAAAATGAAAACTCAGATTAGATTTAGATCCATTGCTTGGATCTAATCTAATATGTTCTAATTGCAATTAAGAAACAAAAATAAAACCAAAATTCAAAAGAACAACAACTAAACTACTTCAAATAAGTCGATCAATCTATTGAATTACGCAAGATGCTATTCAAGTAGATTGATTGGTCTTCTTTGAATGAAAATTGCTCTAAATGAAAACTTACAATAGACAAAGGAATTTCAAAAATAAAAAAATACAAAATTATCAATTTAGAACAAAGAAAGAAAAGAACAACTAAAGGTGCAATAATTCATAAAGAGAGAGGTAAGGAAAACTCACTAGATCATTAAATCCAATGAATTCGAAGAATGGGGGTGAAGAAGAATGACCTTCAACGATTTGGATGTGTCCAACACTTTTTCGAATTGACTCTCAAAGATATCTCCATTGCTGGAATAGAAGGAAAAAAGGGAAAAAAAGAAGAAAAGATGAGATAGAAAGAAGACCAAAAAAGGAAATTCTTTGGAATTTAAAGAGGAGGAGAAGAAGAGAAGAAGTTGGCGTGAAATGGGATGAAGAATGCCAACCCTAATATGGGTATTTATAATGGATTTGGTTAAAAATGTTTGCTGAACACATTAAAATTGCATCCAAGATCCAATTAATGTGCTCTGAACTGGATCTAGGTTTGAATTATATTGAGATTCGCTCCAAAACCCATAAAACGGTCATAACTTTCTCATTTTAAATTTGAACCACACGAAATTCAAACCCTGACTTATTTATTCTTGAAACATCATAAGCATGGAATGTAAACCAATAAAAGATGCATAAATGCATGATTTTATATATTAAGAATGAATGCATTATCATTCTATGTCAAGGAAGACACTCAGCTTGGTCTGAGCTTAGTTCGACACGTTGAAAAGAGAAAGAAAAGGTCGCCAAGATGATGGCCTTTCTTGTCGGTGGTGGTGAAACTGAGAGAAGATGGTAGGTGTCGATGTTGCCTGTTGTAGCATGACATCAGGGCTGCGTTAGCCAAAACTTGAATAAGAAGCAGAAGAAGGTGAGGTGTTGACTCTATTGTCGCTCATCGAAAAACTGGAGAAGAAGAGCAAGAAGGCAGAGGAGGGGAGGCAACCCTCCATCCGATGGCTATTGATGCCACCTGAAAATCAAGGAGGAGGAGGGGTGTCAATGGTTATCTGATGGCTATTGTTGCCACCTAAAAATAGAGGAAGAGGAGGGTTGGCAACGACCGTCCGGTGGCTGTTGTTGCCACCTAAAAATCGAGGAAGAGGAGGGGCGACAACAACCATCCGATGGCTACTGCTGCCACCTAAAAACTGAGGCGAAAGAAGGGGCGACACTGTGGTGGTGCCACTGCTCCTAGGTGGAGGCAGGAGCAGGGTTTCCCTGTCCTCACCACCGACAAGAGAGGGGAAACAGAAGCTTGGGTGTGGCTTCGACTGGGCTTCTGATTGTCGAAAAATGAGAGGGAGGTGGTGGCTAGGCTGCCAGTGGTGGCACTAGTTGTGGTCGTCGATGGTGCTGTCATAGGTGGTTTGCTTATATATACATATATATATATATATATATATATATATATATATATATATATATATATATATATATAGAGAGAGAGAGAGAGAGAGAGAGAGAGAGAGAGAGAGAGGTGTAAGGGGTATTTATAGGATTTTTTTTTGGGGGGGGGGGGACTTTTAAATTTTGTTTTTTTATTTGAAATTAAGGGGGAATTTTTTTGGGAATTTCAAATCTTTAAATTTCTTTGAATTTTGAGAGGGGAGGATGTTGGGATTTGGATTTGGTGAGACCCATTTGGGTCTCATTGAATCCAAATCTAATATATATTGACACACACACACACACATACACACACACACACACACATATATATATATATATATATATATATATAATATTCAAATATATATCTACCTCATTTGAATCTCAAATGGACCCAAATCTTTTTATTTTAGTGAGATCCATTTGGGTCTTAAATAGATCCAATTACCTATTTTAGTTTTAGTGAGATCCATTTGGGTATCAAATGGAACCAAATTTCTATTTAGTATTGGTGAGATCCATTTGAATCTCAAATAGATCCAAATTCTTATTTTAGTTTTAGTGAGATGCATTTGGGTCTCAAATAAATCAAAATCTCTATTTTAGTTTTAGTGAGATCTATTTGGGTCTCAAATAGATCAAAATCTCTATTTAGTTTTAGTGAGATCTATTTGGGTCTCAAATGGATCCAAAATCGTATTTACCTTAGTGAGATCCATATGGGTCTCAAATAGATCAAAATCTCTATTTAGTTTTAGTGAGATCTATTTGGATCTCAAATGGATCCAGAATCATATTTACCTTAGTGAGATCTATTTGGGTCTCCATTAGATTCAAATCCTTATGGAGACTCTCAGATGGATCTAGAACTCTTAAATATCCGATTTAAACACCAATATGGTCTAAACCCTTCCCAAACTCATTTGGGTTAACCCAAATCATTAGGAGATCCAAATCTAGATAACTTAACATCGAGTGGATCCAATGCAGTTCAAACTTGCGTTTGTGTGGGTTGGTCATCTTGGATCTCTACTGAGGTCCTGATCCAAATACCTTGTAAATCCCAATTAAAATTGCTAATTAATAATATTTTGCCAGAAATAATAGTAACACCATAAATATTCAAAATTCACGTGTAGACCATAGTTCTAACAAGTAAAATTTCTCCCCATTTCATTAAAATATTCAATAAATTTTTTGAATATTACACATTTAGATTCAAACCTTTTCAGTTGTTTAATTTCTTGCTCCAATTCGATGAATGCCGAGCTATTGTGATGCATAAATGGAATATTGGAGTATCTAGATGCCCAATGGAGAAATGTGTTCAAAAGTTGGATGAGGTTGACTTTAATCTACGAGCATGGAATCGTCTTCATGTGGGTTTAGTGGAAGAACGAGTTTCTCAACTTCATCTGAAATTGGTTGCCATCCAACATGACAATGAAGCCGGGGTAGATCATGTGTTGTTTCAAGAACATCAATTGCAGTGTGACCTTCAATCAACCTTGGAAGTGGAATAATCGTATTGGATGCAAAAATAAAAGATTTTATGGCTTTGCGATGGGGATTCAAATTTAGCTTGCTTCCATTTTTTCAATTCCAGTTAAGAGGCGAAGAAGTATATCTATACCCTTACCCATGAGGATCGTGTTCTTGAGGGATTTGCAGATAGATATTCAGGGATTTGCAGATAGATGTTGTGGTATGTTCCCTGATATTGCCAGTGGTTTGACAGTTTCATGCGAGGGAAAATGCTCGGTTATTGGAGCCAATCTCAAAGATGGAGGTTAGAGTGGTTTTTTTTTTTAAGTCCCATGCTGATAAAGCCCCTCGCACGGATGGATTTCTATAAAAAAAAATTGAGATATAGTCGGGGTTGACATCACCAAGGCCGTGCAGGTTTTTTTCGGCAAAATAAAAATTAATTCAAAACCTCAATTCCACTCACTTTGTGTTGATTCATAACCTCAATTGCCTTTCAAATATTTGGGTTTTCCTCTTTTTTCGGAACAACTTAAACTTAATGTGGTTGTTTTGTTTGCCAAGATATTTTATTCCGCATTGACAACCAGTTGGCAGGTTGGAAAGCTAAAACCCTCTTTTTTGTGGGACGATAAAATATGTTTTTAACGAGCATTCAGTTATTTTGGATTCTTTCCTTTCGTATTCTAGGCATTATTTTGAAGACATTTGAACGAAGACTGAATTTTTTATGGAATGGTTGTGACCTGCATCAACATCTCCATATGATTTGATGGGATATCTTGTGCAAGCCATGTGTCTGCAAGAGGGTGTAGGTATTAGACACCTATTGGATCTTGGGCATGGAAAGGCATTGTATGGGGATGGAGGGCCATCAGATCTTATGTTATGTGTAATTTGTAAATGGCCATCTTATTAAGTTTTGGTCTGTGATAGGTGGCACTAAAAGAAATTACATCATTACTGGCGCGCCTCCTATGCAGCACCAGAAATGATGTAAGTTTATTAGTGCAAAATATGCTCGTGCCACTAAAAACATACGCTATACTGGAGTGGCATACATTGTCTCAGTATAATACTTTTACTGACGTGAAATATGTTTGCTCCAGTGAAGTAAACCTCTTTACTGGCACAAAATATGTTTGCACCAGTAAAGTTTGATGACTTGATAAACATGGCATTAAGAGATGACTTTTATGTCCACACTCCACAACAAAATGGAGTTGAGGCTAGCTTGACTAGGGTCATCCATGCTTCCATGAAGTATTCTTTTTTGGGTTGATGCTTTTAAAACTGTTGTGCATATTATTAAAGAGATTGCTCAGTGAAAATTTGAATAATAAGTCTCCCTTTGAAATTTTCTTTAAACGACTTCTACCATATGATTACATTAAGGGTTTTTTGTTGTACTTGCTATCCTCACCTGGTTCCTTATAATTAATGCTTTTAAGTTTTCACCAAAGACTAGAGCATGTATGAAAGAACTCTAGATGGAACCTGGTGACTTCAGACCTTTACGGCCCTCAAATACCCTATAGCTTTCCTAAGTGAGTTTTTTCCAGACGAAGAATCAAGCTCTTTTATCCAAGCTAAATCTAATTCTAAGTGGGAACAAGCCATCAAAGAGGAAATTAGTGATCTACTCAAGAACCAAACATGGACTTTGGTGACACTCAAGAAAAGTATTAACATAGTTGGATGCAAATGAATATATCGCATAAAGAGGCATGTTGAGGATTCTATTGCTAAATATAAGGCCAGACATGTTGCAAAAGGGTATAATTAGAAAGAAGCAATCAATTATTTTTAGACCTTTAGTCCAGTAAAAAGCCTACCATGCACAATCAGGATAATGCTTTCTATTGTCGTTAGTCATAATTGGATTATGCATCAGTTAGATGTAAATAATATCATCGAAAATATTAATTAAAACCGAAAATAAATATCATTGGTGATAGATTAAACATGACCATAATTATCATCATATTAATTTTGAAAAATTATATATGTTGACATAGCCGACAATAAATATCGTCAGCTATGTTCTTAAAACTGATGATAAATTATCGCCAACAAAAGAAATATAGATGACTATTTTTAACATCGGCTATGTTAGTTTCAATTTTTTTTTAAAAAAATGGATATAGCCAATGATAAAAATCTTCGGCTATATTAGTTTCAAAATTAAAAAAATTTAGAGATAGCCAATGATAAAAATCATTAGCTATAATTCTTATACCGATGATAAATTATCGTGGGCTATGTTAGTTTCAAAAATAAAATGGATATAGCTAACGATAAAAAATGTCGGCTATATTAGTTTCAAAATAAAAAAAAAGATGATTTACTAAATAAATTTTGTAAAAGTGAACCGACGAGAGCAGCACCCGGTTGGGCCGAGTCACAGCGAAAACAACATGCAACCATGTAAGCCAATACTCAAAGCCTACTGCATGTTATAGCCCAACACTCAAATTTAGGCCATAATAAAAGTGACTTTTTTTTAGAATAATAATAAAAGTGATAGTTAACGGTAGTCATAATTTACATGAACAATATATGTGTCCAAACATGTATTTTTACTGAAATATATCTTTAAGCATTTTGCCCCAAGATGTCCATCATATCATAATGATGCTCACCTGAAAGCACTATGAGAGAGAGAGAGAGATATGATATACATAACTATTCCTTTACATGCATTAACTGGCACCACATCAGATGCGAAAAGAGAACCGGCAAACAAATGGCCAATCCCATACCCACAAATACTGAAATGATTCCTCATATGTGCAATAGACTTCATATTACTTGCTCAAACAATAAGATTATTTAATCATAACAAAGAAAATTAAATACCAGAAGGCTACCTTATCAACTGGTTACTGCAATTTCATTACCTGGTGAACACTAAATCACAAATAACATAATCAAAGACAATTTTGAAATTTATGAAATACAAACTGCAATATTCACAAACGAATACACAAACCTAATTGGAATAAAGCTGCACATGATGTGGCCATCGTTGCCCATAGACATCTTTTTTATGATATTGCCTATTCCATGACCAGGGAACATCTGAGAAATAATCAAATATGAAGTCAGCCAACAAAGAGAAAAGGAAGAGAAATAACATTTGAAAATAGTCAATATAAATTTTCCAACATAGAAATCTCACATTGCAAGTGAAATTGTAGTTTATTCATACTATTTATGTCATACACAACATCAAAATTTGTCATTTTAAGTGTGGTTCTCACAAAATCAAAATCCTGCCTATCTCCTTTCAAATGGAACTCCTATGTAGTCGAAAGAACAATAAAATGAATAGCCAGTACATTGATTTAAGTGGGATCCAATATATAAGTTGGTTTGTTGAATTCAAACAATAAATTTTATAGTTCAATTTGAACTTCATATCATTATCAATATAATAAACTAAAGATACCTTGGATGAGAAGTCTGCATACTCCTGGTCTGATTCTCTTGGCAGTTGTTGGATGATAGGTGCCTTACCCCTTGTACCCAAGGTGAAATGAAATCATAGTTTTAGATTTGTGATGAGAAAATTGACACAATTAAAGTTTGCGTTGGACAAAAATCAATTGTCATATATACATTAAGAGAGTAATTTTAAGGGAGAGTTCTCTTTAAAGTTAAACTACATAATCATTACAGAGGCATAAGAGACATTTATAAAGATAATGGGTAAGATCTTAAAGCCAATACCCAAAGAAACACATTATATTAGCAATGGGAATTTACTGGGTTCAAAAGTCCATAAATAAAGTAATGAGAAAAAGCATTGTTACAACATTATCTATATTCACTAGGTTCAAAAGGCCATAAACATTACAATATTGCATTTTCTATATATCTGAAATAAACCTTCGCTATTTAGGGTGTAGAATTGCCTAGTAAAATTTCAATAGTTTTAAAGTTCTCACACATCCAAAAAAGAGTAATGATCAAGAAATAGAGTAATGAAAAAAAATCATTGTTACAATATCATTTCTACTCACTGGGTTCAAAAGTCCATAAACATTACAATAATGCATTTTCATAAATATATCTAAAATAAACCTTCACTATTTGGGGTGTAGAATTGCCTAGTAAAATTCTAATAGTTTTAAATTTCTCACACATCCATAAAAGAAATTCTTCATAAAATCAATAAAAATGTATCCCTGCTTCCAATTTTTATGCACTATGCAATCTCAACATTGTTCAATAAAGGATAGAGATTAACTTTCCATCATATACCTTCTAAAGTGATAAGACTGAACTTAAACAACAAAATTTGAAATCACACATAAGTTGAAAAACCACAAGAAGAACATGCACACAAGTCAACCATGAAATAACTCACCATCTCGTTGAAACATAATCAATATATGGTGGTTTGGATGACACTTATCTTGCCAAGCCAAAGTCAATAATTTTAATAACATTCTCAATTACAAGCAAGTTATTTACATAAACAAAGTTCAACAGATCATATAGTGATATAAACTTCAAACAGATGTAAGAAATGAAACTAAGAAAGAAATCATACAAAAAAAAAGGAACTTGCCAATAAAAATATGTTCACTTATATCAAAGTTCACCACACCTATAACCTTTTGTCAATAAACATCAACTAGAAACAAATCTTGCACAATGAAATCAATGTATTGAGAAAATAAAACACAAACATGCATAATCAATATGCACACTTCCTATTGTTTCAGTTTCTCCTTGATGATCCCATTAGCCTTTCTTCCAACTTTATTGAGAAACAATTCTGTTCTTTCAGTGTTGTAAAAATAGCTGTATATGGGGCTTCATTGTACTTACTTCCTTTAGAAAAAATAAAACAGAAAAGAAAATATATTAGATGTACTTTTTTCAGACCATATTCCTATAAGATAAACTATGAACTGATAAAAATTAAAGTGATAATAGAAAATACAAATATCATTTTATATCTAAATAAATTCATACATCAGACAAAAAACAAAGTGAAAAGATATATTGTCTACTACAATAATTAACAAATCAAGAATGAATGAATTAGGGAGAACTTTCATTTGTTTTGGAAGTTAGACTCCATTTCCAACAATATTATGAATTAGGGGCTATATTTTATGAGCTTGTGGAAAAAAGAAAACAGTTGTAAGAGAACCTTATTTCCAACACTATGAATGAGGGAGTATATCTTATTATGAGATATAGAAGTAAATTCATAAAAGAAAAACAACCAAAACAACTATCAAAATGTGCAAAGGATTTGAAGGTACCTTATAGAAATTCTAGATGGACTTCACTTGTTTGAGTAATAAAGTTTCTCATCTATTTAAAGACAATAAGTAGAATAATGGGTAATGATATTTAGCATCATTCTGCAAATGTTACAAAATAGTATGGTACATGACAAAACTAAAATAAATTATTAGACAAAGTCCCTAGCTTCTAAAATATCATTCACTAAAGTACAAGTTACAATGAGCTAAGAATGTTGATTAAAAAAAATACAATCAGCTAAGAATGCAAACATACTACAAACATTGCAAGCTACATAACATAGATAAGAACAACTACACATCATGCAAAACACCATGATATTGTTGAGGCCATTGATCATGCATACATTTTATATGTTTATTTATCTTATTCTATGCATGATCCAACGAAAAATAGCTTTAAAAACCTAGTTTTATCGTTAGTTTTGAGAAACCACATTGAAATTGAATTTATCAAAAAATTGCGTATTTCAAAGCTTACCTTGCATTTTTAGTGTTTTTATTAGTTTTAGATTTTCTTAATTATATTTTAATTAGGTTAGGTTTAAATTAGCCAATATTAATTAGTATAGGAAGTTTTGTATTTTTAGAAAAAGATGTTTTTCATAAGAGACCATGTTTTAGAAATTATAAAAAATCATTGAACTCTTTTTGAAAAATTTGTTTTAACCTAATTAGAGCATTATAATTACATCTTTTCCAGCAAGAGAAGACCTTTTTTTCCAGATTAGAGTTCACTCCCCTTGCTTCTTGCCTCCCTCTTCTCTCTCTCCCTTGCTCTCTCTCGCTCTTTTGCCGATTTCTTTCTCTCCTTGTTCTCCCCTTCTTCTTCTTCTTCCCCTTTTTCTTCAAGCTTCAAACCCTTTCATCGTCGGTAACTTATTCCTCTTCATCGGGGCAGCGTGGATGCAGCTGGATCAACCATCTTCTCTTCTCAACCCTTTCATCGCAGGTGATCCGTGACAGATCATTTCTTTCTCTCACTTTTTCACCGTAGATTTAGGTTTTGCATAGCATAATGCATTGCACCGCATATAGTTTTGTAGATCATCGTATCATCTGAATATTCATATAGGTTAGTTTATGTTTTGTATCTGAAAATAAAATAAAATAAAAATATATGTCATTGTGATAGTTTAGCCGTTTCTTGATTTAAACATTAGATAATTTGGATTTATGTAGATCGATAGCCGTAGATTAGATTTTTATTTTTTTATTTCGTTTCTTGATGCTTGGTTAGATCTAGATTAGTTCAGGTTAGATCTAGCTTAGAATAGATGGTTTCATGTTTTTCTGACATTCGGTGTGTTTTAGATCAAAGTAATAAAATAATTTTTTTTAGCCAAAATGCCTTCTTTTATCAAGTTATCGTTTTTGTTCTTTTTAGAATAGATTAGTTAAAGATAGTTGTTTTCCTTTATCAGTCAACTAATTAATTCTCTATTAATTCCAAAAATTATTTTTTTCAGACTTAGATTAGAAACTAATTAATAGTACTAAATTATCATTTTTAACTAGTTCTAATTGGTAGCCATGTTTTGACATATTATCTTTTAATGTTATTTTTTTATTCTTTTTAGTTATCGATCTTTATTCATGTCAATTCATGTGATGTTAGGTTGATTAGTGTGATGTCATCAATTGCATTTTAGTTGCTCTTTTGATGTTATGTTTTACACATTATTTCATTAGACTTATTGCAATAGTTATAACATGTTGCATTAGCCGGTTAATTCATAGGGTTGGTATCTCATTAATTGTTTAGTTAACATATTCTTTCCTGATTAACTTTTTCTTTTAGTAATTGATAGCACACGTTGCTGCACTTTATTAGTTAGCTTATTTTATTAATTGTTCATTTCATTAGTTGATATCATATTGCATTAGTTGTTAGTTCGTAGATTATTTCGTTTATATGTTTTAAGTATTCCAGATTTGATTAGTTCTATATTTACATTCAAGTAGCATCGTTAGTTTCCGAATTTGGTACTTAAGTTATTAGGTAGTTTCACTATTTCGTCTTTTAGTAAGTTGTGTCTAGTTAGTTAGATCTTGTTTTGCTGAATTTCTAATCAATTAAGTCTTAGATTTCATTTAGTTTTGTTTATTATTGCTGCATTTTGTGTTTTGATTCTTGCAGGTAAGCATTGGAACGTGCGGGAGAACCCTTTTTGTGCCCTAAAAGTACCTTCTGAGGTCCCCTCAAGCCCTCAAAAGTGCCCTCAAAGGGACCACAAAGTGATATGCAAATAAGAAAAGCAAAACAAGGGGACTACTAAGGACTGAAAGTACTGAAGACCTTTCTTTTAGTTTTAGAGTAGGATTTTTAATTCTTTTATTTATTAATTCGGTCTGTAATAAAACTATTTATTATTCTTTTGTTTAAGCTCTCTGCGTAGGACAACACTCTCTTGTTTATTTATTTAGTTAATTAATTCTTTTATTTTTAGCAGTAAAGCGTAGTATAGATTGTGTGTTGAATACAAAGTATTTATCGTTCCCTGAGATCGACCCGGACTACACCACTCATGCGAGCCAGTTTTTATTATTTGATGTCTGGCTTTCATACTTGTTTTCATTAAAAATATTGTTTTAAAAAGCATTTTCATAAAACTTACACCAAAGTTTTGGCGTTGTTGCCGGAGAACGATGAGTAATACGAGTATTCATTTTATTGCCACTGTTTGTTCACGCTTTGTAGGTTGCTAGTTTGCTTTATGTTTATTGTTTAGTTTGCTTAGTTTAATTTCTGTTCATTAACTAGGATTGTTTAGTTTCTTTTCTGCATTTAGGTTAGAACCACGTTGCTTGCAAACCCTAGATACCAACTTACCTTTCTTGCACGACCCACCGATTAGGATACCCTTAGAGGTGACTACGCACGATTGGTAACGTGCTCATAGTTTAATTTTTTGCAAAATATCTGTTGGGTGCAAGTGTGTGGTGTTTATTTATTTCCTGCTTTGTAGTTATTTTTCTTCTTTACCTGCTTTGTGGTTTGATGTGGTTTGGCCGCACTGCACGTTAGTTAGGTAGAAAGCATGTACTTAGGACGGTTGCTACACTGGTCTACCCTGAGGTGCATGCAAGGGCGACACTTGCTTGACCCCGAGCTTGTTTAGTTAGTTGAGGACCCCAAGTCCCTTATCAGGAGAGCCCCATGGCCCAAGATCAATAGTTGATCCGTCCTCTTAGGGAGTACTTCATGCCCAATACTTACACTCCCGCCTCCTGCATCACTAGACCTAATGTAAGAGCAAACCATTTTAAGATAAAGGCTAGTGTCATCCAAATGTTGTCATCCTTTTACGATCTTAGCAACGAAGACCCCTATCGCCATCTCGATGAGTTCCTCAAGATCTGCTCTACTGTGTATATCAATAATTTTGGGGATGACACATTGAGGTTGACGTTGTTCCTGTTCTTCCTCAAGGATAAAACCAAGCATTGGCTGAAGGCCCTCAATACTGTTCAGATTACTACTTGGGAACACATGCAGTGTGAGTTCCTTAAGAAGTATTTCTCAATTGGTAAGATGCATCAGTTTTG
Source organism: Nuphar pumila (assembly GCF_984573655.1). NCBI lineage: Eukaryota > Viridiplantae > Streptophyta > Magnoliopsida > Nymphaeales > Nymphaeaceae > Nuphar > Nuphar pumila. The sequence continues at coordinate 100,286,521 of NC_143256.1, forward strand.
TAAAGCCATTACCATTTTTTCTTAGATTGAGGGAGAACAATTTCACGAGACTTGGGAGAGGATGAAAGATCTTCGCAAGTGCCCCCACCACAAGGTGCCCCATTGGCAACTGGTGCAGTACTTTTATGATGGCCTGACCGAGAAGGACAGACAAATGGATGATTCTTCGTGTGAAAGCACGTTCATGCTTAAGAGCGAGGATGAGGCATGAAAATTGTTCGATACACTGAACAAAAATGCCATGCACCATTCCCTATCTTCACGTATTGATAGGTCCACACATGTTCCTAGTGGTCCTAAGAAGGAAGGGATTTATGAAGTTGGGTCCGGACTTGATTTGCAAATCAAAGTGGACCAGTTGACCAAGAAAGTTGATCAATTACTGACCAACTCAACTTCGATAAATCAAGTAAGAAAAGTGTGTGAGCTATGCGCTAGCTCTGCACACTTTGTTTCTGAGTGTCCGACAACACCACTCTATCCTGAATTCGTTCAGGAGCAAGTGAATATTGCCTAAGGTTTCGCCAACCTGGTGCACGATCTATATGCACCCACCTATAACCCATGATGGTGAAATCATCCTAACTTCACATGGAGAAATCTACACGAGCCACCCCATATGCACTCCCAGACACAACACAGACAAGGTAACTTCTCACAAGGTTACCCGCGTCCCACACTTCCAAAGGCCCATCCCCAACTTAGCTTGCCTTTTTCTCAGGAGCCCACATCGAGCCCATCTTTTCAGAAGAAGTTCTTGAAACCTTCTCTGATATCAAGGTCACTCTCAGCTCTCATACGCAGTCGATAGCGAAGCTAGAGACTCAAATGAGATAATTGGCTAAAGCCTTGAGCAGGCGAAGCAAGAGAAGCCTCCCGAGTCAGTCTGTTGTCAACCCGAAGGGTAAGGAACCCATGTATCATGACTTGCACCTCACAGATTCCCACCATGAGCAGGTCAACTCTGTTATGTCCCTTCTGAGTAGGAAAGCATTCCACCCTATTCAAGAGTTGACTAACGAACCCACCGCCACATCCATTGCTCAGTCGATCTCCTCCACTAGGTCTAAGGAGAATGGGCAGGGCCCATAACCTATGCTTTCTTCATATATCCCCGCAGTCCCTTTTCCTCATGCCTTAGAAAAACATATTGACTTTTGCAAGAGGGGGCACACAACTGCTTCACATTAACCCTCCCTTGCCTGACACTGCTTATATTGATAGATGTTCGGTTCTTGGCTCTTCACCATTTGAGAATAGTCTCCACGTGGAGACTAAACTCCTTCCTTTCAGTCTAGAGAGTCATCGTAGGGTGCATATGGGTAGAGTTGGAGGAAACATAGTGCATAGTATTACAGATGACACTATTTTTCTTAGAACCCCTGATTGAGCATGACTTCACGTCCATTGATCTCATGGATGATGAAGGATCACCGGAGATCCGTCTGGCTGAAGACGTAAAACTTAGCACTTTATAAGAGGTAACCCATATTTGTGATGTACTATTAGTAGTCTTAGTAGTTTTTCTGTTTTTAGAAAGTTTTCTTCTTTCATGAGTTAGATGCCAAATTATGTATGTATTGCATTTTTGTATATTTTTATGAGTTGCATAACATTGAGACAAATGAAACCTCTGGAGACCCATTCACATGCCAAATCAGGTAAGGTTACACATTGTGGATCAAGTGACCTCCACTCTTTTCTCCTAGTTACTTGTGTTCTCATATGCATTCACTCAGTTTCATACAAGCATGAGGGAGTGCCACTGAGGACAGTGTCATTCAAGCATGGGGAGGGTGTAGTTTGCACACCCAGATTTTTCTGTCTTTATACTTATACTTTTGATGTCAACTCATAAAAATTGGGCTTTTAAGGAATGAGTTTGAACTTATATGATTACTTTGCAAAATCAAATATTTTTAGAGAATTTTTAAGCCCCACAAAAAATTCTTTTCGACACAGATCTAGAAAATCATGGTTGTTTATGTGGATTTCAAAAAAATGACGATAGATGCATGTTAGAGTCTATTTTGAATCATAAATATGAATATGAACAATTTTATTTTTTTGAAAAACTAAGCAAATGAACAAATTGAAAATATGAGCTCAAAAAGTGAAAAAAACATACGTTTAGTTGTTTGATCTCTTCGTACTCTCCAGTAGCTGGACTCAAACACAAGTTGAGGTGTTTGATTTCCATGTTGAAAAGGATAACAAAGGAAGTCACTTCTTTGTCTAAGTTAATATCTATGGCCTATTTTGTTCGAGCAAGTAGAGCCTGAGGGGTGTTTACACCTGGTGCTCTAAAGCCATCTGGTTTGGGAGTCACCGGCCTGAAAGCCCGTTACATGAACTTTATAGAGAGCATAATAGATGTTGACATTGCACATGACAGAGAAGCAGTCTATACTTAAACTATGAGAATTGAAGGTCGAGTGACTCGAGCAATTAAGTCTGAGGGATACTTTGTATCTGGTGCCCTAAGGTCGTCTGGCTTGAGAGTCATTGACCCAAAGCTCGTTACATAGGTCACGAAACTGAAAATTTGATATAGTGCTCAAGAAAAGAAAGAAAGAAAAAGTGTGCAAAATTGGTAATTAAGAAAAAGAAAAAGAAAAGATTGTAAAAGAAAAAGTTCATGGCTTAGATATAATTATTGAGAAAACCTATGCATAAAACATATGAGTGAGGATAAGTAAATAGTGACATGTATATATTTGATTTTCTAAGAATTAAGCATAAATGATTATGCTATTTAGAAAAGTGAAAGAAAATATTTTATTCGGTGGTGGCCTATGAAAGACTCTAATCATGTTTTGATAATATAATGGCACAAAATATTTGTTAAAATAAACTCCTTGATTGCCTAATGATTTTTGAAGTTGGTTATTGTTATGCATACATGATAAAGATGTTTGTGGGTAGCATCACTGCAAACCCTCACGAGACCTTACTCGTCCACTGGGATAACCCAGGGGTTGAAAGGGCTTATTGTATATGCTAAATACAACTGTGATTCCTATGAAAGTGAGTTAGATTTTTGTTTTGTTTTAAGTTTAGTACTTTTGCTTTTTTCTTCAGTTTGCTCGAGGACTAGCAAACGATAAGCATGGGGGTATTTGATCATGCATACATTTTACATATTTATTTATCTTATTCTATGCATGATCCAGTGAAAAATAGCTTTAAAAACCTAGTTTTATCATTAGTTTTGAGAAACCGCATTGAAATTGAATTTATCAAAAAATTACGTATTTTAAAGCTTACCCTACATTTTTAGTATTTTTATTAGTTTTAGATTTTCTTAATTATATTTTAATTAGGTTAGGTTTGAATTAGCCAATATTAATTAGTTTAGGAAGTTTTGTTTTTTTAGAAAAACATGTTTTTCATAAGAGACCCCATTTTGAAAATTATGAAAAATCTTTGGACTCTTTTTGAAAAATCTGTTTTAACCTAATTAGAGCATTATAAATACATCTTTTCCAGCAAGATGAGACATTTTTTTCCAGATTAGAGTTCACGCCCCTTGCTTCTTGCCTCCCTCTTCTCTCTCTCCCTTGCTCTCTCTCGCTCTTTTGTCGATTTCTTTCGCTTATTGTTCTCCCCTTCTTCTTCTTCTTCTCCTTTTTCTTCAAGCTTCGAACCCTTTCATCATCGATAACTTCTTCCTCTTCGTTGGAGCAACATGGATGTAGCTGGATCAACCATCTTCTCTTCTCAACTCTTCCATCAGAGTCGATCTCTGACAGATCATTTCTTTCTCTCGCTTTTTCACCGTAGATTTAGGTTTTGCATAGCATAATGCATTGCACCACATATAGTTTTGTAGATCATCGTATCATATGAATATTCATATAGGCTAGTTTATGTTTTGCATCTGAAAATAAAAGAAAAGAAAAATATATGTCATTGTGATAGTTTAGTCATTTCTTGATTTAAACATTAGATAATTTGGATTTGTATAGATCAATAGCCGTAGAATAGATTTTTATTTTTTTATTTCGTTTCTTGATGCTTGGTTAGATCTAGCTTAGAATAGATGGTTTCATGTTTTTCTGACATTCAGTGTGTTTTAGATCAAAGCAATAAAATAATTTTTTTTTTAGCCAATATGCCTTCCTTTATCAAGTTATCATTTTTGTTCTTTTTAGAATAGATTAGTTAAAGATAGTTGTTTTCCTTTATCTGTCAACTAATTAATTCTCTGTTAATTCCAGAAATTATTTTTTTAATAGTACTGAATTATCGTTTTTAACTAGTTCTAATTGATAGCCGTGTTTTGACATATTATCGCTTAATGTTATTTTTTTATTCTTTTTAGTCATCAATCTTTATTCACGTCAATTCATGTGTTGTTAGGTTGATTAGTGTGATGTCATCAACTGCATTTTAGTTGCTCTTTTAATGTTATGTTTTACACATGATTTCATTAGACTTATTGCAATAGTTATCGCATGTTGCATTAGCCGGTTAATTCATAGGGTTGGTATCTCATTAATTGTTTAGTTCTTGTATTCTTTCCTGATTAACGTTTTCTTTTAGTAATTGATAGCACACGTTGCTGCACTTTATTAGTTAGCTTATTTTATTAATTGTTCATTTCATTAGTTGATATCATATTGCATTAGTTGTTAGTTCATAGATTAATTCGTTTATACGTTTTAAGTATTCCAGATTTGATTAGTTCTATATTTATATTCAAGTAGCATCATTAGTTTTTGAATTTGGTACTTAAGTTGTTAGGTAGTTTTTCTATTTCGTCTTTTAGTAAGTTGGGTTTAGTTAGTTAGATCTTGTTTTGTTGAATTTCTAATCAATTAAGTCTTAGATTTCATTTAGTTTTGTTTGTTGTTGCTGCGTTTTGTGTTTTGATTCTTGCAGGAAAGCGTTGGAACGTGCGGGAGAACCCTTTTCGTGCCCTAAAAGTACCCTTTGAGGTCCCCTCAAGCCCTCAAAAGTGCCCTCAAAGAGCCTTAGAGGGACCGCAAAGTGATATGCAAATAAGAAAAGCAAAAGAAGGAGACTACTAAGGACTCAGAGTACTGAAGACCTTTCTTTTAGTTTTAGAGTAGGATTTTTAATTCTTTTATTTATTAATTGGGTCTATAATAAAACCATTTATTATTCTTTTGTTTAAGCTCTCTGCGTAGGGCAACACTCTTTTGTTTATTTATTTAGTTAATTAATTCTTTATTTTTGGCAATAAAGCGTAGTATAGATTGTGTGTTGAATACAAAGTATTTCTCGTTCCCTGAGATCAACCCAGACTCCACCACTCGTGTGAGCTAGTTTTTATTATTTGGTGTCTGACTTTCGCACTTATTTTCATTAAAAATATTATTTTAAAAAGCGTTTTCATAAAACTTACACCAGCCATCATACTTGGTGACATAGAAAGCTTAAAAATGGGCAAGTACCATTTTTACATAGTGATACAATATGGATCATGGATAGCCAAAGTAACCAACACCTTGACATGCATATTAAGATCAAATGAATTACAAGTTCCTTGGTATATTATAACATACAAAATCATAAGACACAATCCCAAATGAAATAGAGAAAACATTAATCTATTTATTTGTCTACAACCATAGAGAAAGTCTATGTTTTTAACCACCCTAAAGAGTAAAGACACCACAAGGTTCCTCAGTTCTTACCATACAACCTCTCATATCATGACAATGTACTTAAAAATTACTCCAATATTTGTTGTTAAATGCTTCAAGAGACAGAGATAAACTGAAATAAATGCATAAGCAAGAATCCAATGATGTTAAAATTAGGCAACTCCTAACTTTTCTCCACTAAAGGCAAGGAAAATTCAACACAATATTGTGGGACATCCTTCTTGATCAAAGTTGTATGAAGATCCCTTGCTTCTTCCAGTTGTAGTCCCCTTATAAAGAAAAAGGGAAAACAAGAAAAACCAAAATAAGTAATCAACCAAGAGCATACAAAGTGCCCATATTAATATAGGGCTAAATGAAATGAACAATATATAATTAGCGATATATGAAATGAACAATCTTCTATAGAAAAGAAAAAAATGGAAAACATGATTTTTTTCATCATACACCAATATCAATATTAGGATCCTGCATTAAAAATAAATTACAATCATAAAAATACAAAATCAGCTAATCACTCAAAACCGAACTAGATGCATTTTTTCAAAGGTCTTTAATTTACCTCTATAACTTATATTCACCCAAGAGCTCAGTAAAAATCTAACGAGAATGTTGTGTTGTCTAGTAAAGAAGCATAAACTTAAAAAACACACATTTTGTCATGATAATGCATTTCATTGCAGAAAAAAATTTGTTAAAAACAAAAAAAATTAACATCAACCATTCCGCAACACAGACTAGACACCCTCTAATGTAGGGCTCCTAAACATAGCCTAGGAAGAGGATTGATGATGATGATGTGGAGGAGGATAAAGCGGAGGATGAAGAATAAGAAAAAGAAAAAGAAAAAGAAGAGGAGGAGGAGGAGAAAGAAGAAGAAAAAGAATAGAGGATCTCACACGATCAATGGAAAAAAGGAGGAATAAGTGGTTCTACCTTGTAACTCCAATCGGTGTTGATAGCGCCAGGCAAGGGTGGAAAAAATAAAAAAGCCCACCAGATTCTCATGTCATTGAATAGTTGGGTCCTTTAATACACAATTTTTTGTCAATTAGAGGAGATAACAGAGGCAAGAGAGAAAAAGAGGAGCGTGAGAGAGAAAAAACTAAGTCAGAATGTCGTCTAGCATGCATTGGATTCACGATGGAACTAGGAGATGCTCATCGGAAGGAAGGGGGCTGGAAGATGCACTGTGTTGGAGTTCATGGCAAGAGAACACAAAACTATCAGGAAAAAGGAGAAACGAGGATGAAAAAAGAAAAGATAAGCGAGAGCCTTCTATGGCTTCCATCCCTCTTTTCAATTATGTGGCAATTAGTGATGGCTTGGGCAGTCACCATTAGGTATTTTTTGTGATGGCCTTGTGAGGGCATCACCAGTTACCAATTTTCGTTTAGTGCAACCTCCCACAACACTCCATTCTCAATCTCTTTGTATGGGAATGAATAAGGGCGGCTGGGTTGGTCGAAGTATGGCGAGGTGTGGCTGGGGCGAGCAAAAATCTGGGACATAACTTGGTGATGGGTGGCCAACAGGCGTTGCTCCCTCGGTGGCGGCAACGTTGTGGACTCTAGCGATGATGGCCTAGTGGTGGTGTGTGGACATAGCAAGGGAAGGGTTTTTTTTGGCACAACAAGAACAAGGGAAGGTTTTTTTTTTGGAAGAGAGAACGAGAGAAAATGAGAAAAAGGGAGGAAAAAAGAGAGAAGGCTCGAGAGAGAGAAAGGTCAACTAATTTAGTTTGAAAATAAAAAAATATGGATATAACCGATGATAATGTATCATCGGGATAAGGAACCCAGCCTGATTTTTATCGTCGGCTATATTAGTTTCATTGGCCTTGGACATAGCCGATAATAAAAATCATCGGCCATATTTTCTTATACCGACAATAATTTATCGTCGGCTATATTAGTTTCATTGGCCTTGGACATAGCCGATAATAAAAATCATCGGCCATATTTTCTTATACCGACGATAATTTATCGTCTGCTATATTAGTTTCAAAATTAAAAATAAAAAATAAAAATTGGACATAGCCGACGATAAAAATCATCGGCTATATTTCTTATATCGATGATAACGCGTCATCAGCTATATTAGTTTCAAAATGAAAAACAAAAAAATAAAAAATGGACATAGCTGACGATAAAAATGATCGGATATATTTCTTATACCGACGATAATTTATCATCAGTTATATTAGTTTCAAAATAAAAAAACAAAAACAAAAATTGGACATAACCAACGATAAAAATCATCAGCTATATTTTTATATTGATGATAATTTATTGTCGGTTAAGTTAGTTTGAAAAAAAAAAGAAACAAAAATTGGACATCATCGATGATAAAAATCATAGGCTCTATTTCTTATACCAATGATAATTTATTGTCGGTTATGTTAGTTTCAAAATAAAAAAACAAAAATTGGATATAGTCGACGATAAAAACCATTGGCTATATTTCTTATATCGACGATAATTTATCATCGGCTATACTAGTTTCAAAATTTAAAAAAAATGAATATAGCTAATGATTAAAATCATCGACTATATACCTTATACCAATGATAAATTATCGTCGGTTATGTCAGTTTAAAACTAATGATAAATATCGTCAGCTATATGATTTTAAGCCGATAATAATTATCATTGACTATTGATTAAAATTGATAATAATTATTGTCATGTGATTATTGGCGATGAATAATTATCATCATAATTATAAACAATATTTGATGATGATTAATTATTGTCGTAATTTAAACTCGACGATTTCGTGTCTTCCTATTCATATTATTGACCGGATAAGAGTGACGATAAAATATCGCCGGCAGTAGATGGTTTTACTACAACAACAACTACGCCTTCATCCCAAACAATTGGGGGTCGGCGATATGAACCAAAAAAGAAAATCATTCTGGGTCTTCCACATTTTCTTGGTTTTACTAAGACATAAAATATTGGTGAGATTAAATTAATATTAATGCCGATAATTTATAGTTAATATTTTCTTGGTCGGTCATGACCTGTTTTCTTGTAGTGTTCCGAATTAGTGTAATTGAAGATGCTAGTAAATGAATTGGGAGTCAAATTGAAACAAATACCTACCCCATGGTGTGACAATTTAGAAGCTACATATCTTGCTGTCCAGTTTTCATGCTTCCACAAAATATATTGAAATTGACTTTCATTTTTTTTTGTAAGAGTTACAAATTGAGAACTTGAAATAAAGTTTGTTCCGTCAGATGAGCAACTAGCAGATATATTTATTAAGCCTCTTCTTTGCCCATGTTTTTGCTTCATAAGAGACAAGCTCAATCTCCATGATATGAAGGTTGGCTTGAGGGGCATGTTAAAGAGCTGGATCCTGATCCAGGTTCAATGAATATCAAATTGTCAACATATCAGGAGTCTCGAGTCCTGATATGCATCAATGTTTGTGAAGAAGCTTTTTACGGTGAATAGGAGTCTAACGTGAGAAGCATGTATAAGTTGGGTTCTATTAGGATCTTGTTCTCCTTCTCCTTGTAAAACTCTTCTTGAGAGGCCTTAACATTGTAACTTTCTCATTATAAATATATCAGGACTCTCTCTCTCTCTCTCTCTCTCTCTCAAACGTGAGAGTGAATGGAGAGTCTTTATCAAAAAACTAAGCATATCCGCTTTCCTTCAAAATTTTTTTAAAAAATCCTGCAAAAAAAAAAAAAAACTAAGCATATCCGCTTCCGCTTATCTTGTTATCTATCTCATCCCAACTCTTAATTCTGTTTTTAGACGTCTCCTACTTTTATGGATCTCCCACACGAACCCAAACACTAATTAGTTTTGACAAGTCAGCTTGTGACTCCAGTCTCACAATGTGACTAGTACATGTAGTCTCCTTAATGAGAAGATTTTTTTTTTCTAATGAATAACAATAATTCATTGCCCTAAACTTATTTAAGCATCGCAAAACTTCCTTCTTACTTACGTTTAACTCTTCGTCTTCTTCCTTCTCTTCTTTTTGTTCTTTCTGTTCTTTGTTGGTGTCACTGTCAATAGTTTTCTGTTGCCAAACTTCAATGGCTTTCATAATGGCTAAGTTGGTGAATTATAAGATATGCTCAGTGTTTGTGTTATGCCTTCTTGCTCAAGGGCTAGCAGAAGAACATGTACCCATAACAATCACTGTCAAAGGGGTGAATAGCATTGCAGAGACCTATGATAACTTCATATGTGCAACTTTGGATTGGTGGCCTCCCAACAAGTGCTACTACAATCAATGTCCATGGGGAAGAGCATCTATTCTGAATTTGGTTAGTCTTTTGCTCTTGTTTGGCCTTCTTTATTTTTGTTCCTTGCTGGTGTACTTGTTGAGAACCTGTGGCAAGCCAAGCTGGCTTGGTTACGGCCGACTTAGGCGATTCATAGATGGATCCAGCTTCGTCACCCACGTCTTGGCTCACGAGCCATGTGACTCGAGTAACGAGTTTGACCAAAGTCTGTTCTTAGATTTCAACTTTTGGTTAGGCTCTGCAAATTTCATAGTTTATGCGGTGTACTTTAATGGTACTAATACTGCCTTTGTTTATTCAAGTGTTGCTTTCTATTTTGTTTTTTTATTCTCGATGATCAACTTCATATCTTATGTATATGCTTCTGTTCTTTTTTTCTTGTTCTTCGATGACTACAAAGTCTCATTTCTTTATTCTGTGAATTGTTTACTATAGTATTCAAGAAAACTTGGCTATCAATTTATCTAACTTTTCTGGTTGATTGAATTACATTATTGCTCATAAGCTCTTAAGTTTCTATTTTAGAGAGATGTTTATTTTTTGTTGTTTTGTACTTTGCTTTCTTATGGATAATGAATCGGGTGTATGGTTTACGATGCCTGATGGTGAGGGGTGGTGCTTGGTAAGATGGTGGAACCCCGTCGTACCCAGGATCAGTTTCTGCTATGATCACATTGGTGGCTTGCTTGGTGGGTGTCCTTTGCGAGCTAGGGCATTCACCCAGGGTTTACTATCTAGGAGGTGGTGGGGTAATTAAGCGACCCTGTTCTTAGGGAAGTTCATTTTCATTAAAAAAAAGGTGGATGGTTGATGTTCAAATCTTTCCTAAATTAAAATAAAAAAAAGTTAAGATTCTCAGCTTTTCTTAACATATCAAGTTCCAAGATCGACTGCCGCTACTCTTTTCCAGGTTTCTCTGCTTTCATGTTGATCAACCTAGTATGTGATTAATGACTAAATCCTTTGCTTACTGCAGTAGAATGTAAAGAACTCGGAGTTGTTTCTTTACCACTGCTTCCTATTGCTTACATAATGCTTGATAGATGTCAAATCTACAGAATGTTTAAGCTGCTGTTATACTATCTATAATTAGCCATGGATGACAATTGTCACATGTCAAATTTTTTTGGTTTTTTTTTTTTGTGTGAAATGTAAATGTTCTTAATGTTTAATTGATAATTTCATTTGCAGAATATGCAAAACCCAACTCTTTCCAAGGCCATTAAAGGTAAATATGCTACATCTCAAGTACATTGAATATGATTAGTCTATAGTTTGTGAATTAGTTTGCTGAATGATTTGTGGCATCCCATCAATCATGACCAAGTTCATGGATTGCATTTCACTTTGAAGCATTACCAAGTTTTCAATGCTGATAGAAACAGTGGTGCCCATGAGTTTTCCAGTTTGCCTCAAATTCTTAGACTCGAACAGTAGTTTGGGGCACAAGGAATTCCATTTAGTATAACTGGTTCTTTGATGATGCCAGTTCTTTAAGCTGAATACCTTCTTTCAGAGCTGGTTCAAAATTTTCTTGGCACGGAATTTGATAGTAACTTGTTGGCTTGCTTCTCAGATGACAAGTTGTTGACTTGAGGGTGCTGGTTTGTTTTTTGGTTTAATTATGGCAGCCTTTAATCCTTTGAGGATCAGAATTGGAGGTTCACTACAAGACCAAGTTGTTTATAAAATTGGAAAGCATGGTAGGCACTGCCATCACTTTAGGAAGACCAAAGATGGGTTGTTTGGATTCTCCAAAGGCTGCCTTTCAATGAAGAGATGGGATGAAGTCAACCATTTATTCAATGAAACAGGGTACAAGTCTTCACTTTTTCATATTTCCATGTCTTTGCTTGTTAATCTTAGCAAAATTGAACTATGTTTGCTTTCTGAGAGTGAAATAAGATCCTGTATTGAGTGGTTTGAAGCCATGAGTCAAGCCAATTTTATCAAAAAAAAATTAAAGATGCCCGTTTTATCAATTTCTATGCCACAAAGTAACACTGGCTTGATCAAGTGGCTAATCGACCAACATGCTGCTTAGCTGCAGACCAAATTTTCTAACTGGTTGTCTTCAGTAGGAAAAATACAGAATCTGATAAATATATAATAGATCATTTTGACTGGGAATGCAAAATTTAAACCAACCAAATCAGTGTGCTTATCTATGAAACGTTGCCACTTTGTAATGTCAACCATTGACTTGATCAATCAACCAGTCCAAGAGGAATCAGCTTCTCTAACAAGCTATATCACATAGATATGACTGTGGGTACGGGGACACTGCCATTTTTATGAGTTTTCAATAGTGACCAGTATAGAAGGAGACATGATAGAGAGAGGCCGAAATGGAGTATCCATATGACAAATGAAATTCTATAATAAAATTAAGTTTTGCCTAGAAGGTTAAAAGCATGTTAGTTAATGCTCAAATATAAATATTTTCTATTTTATCAGTTAAGATTCACAGCTTAATCTATGAGTTTTATCTGTTCATATAATGCCTAATAACTGTGGCCAGAGATACAGTTCTTGAGTTGAGTCATTTCTCAAATGAGACTCAGACTACTTGGGTCATTTTTTGTATGTCCACTATCAGTTCAATTAAAGACTAGATGATTCAGCCGTGAAGTTGTGAACATGGATACATACCATCAGTATTTATCTGGTTAACCTGCCTGTGCCAGCTTGATTCTAAGCTCAATTTGTTATTAATCCCATAATTGTGTGATTTACCAAGTCTTTAAACTCTGATCTTACTAAATACTTATTGTTTTTTAAAATACATGACCATTAAGCCATATCATTTCAGGGCCATCATAACATTTGGCCTTAATGCACTCACTGGAAGGCGAAAAACCTCTGACGGTCTCTGGAGTGGTGCATGGGACTCCTCAAATGCTCATGATTTTATAAGCTACACAGTTTCCAAAGGATACAATGTCGATTCCTGGGAGTTTGGTATTGCATATTTCTAAGCACTACAATCAAATTCTACTTGTTGTCTTTATCTAATTTATGTCATAAGCAGGAAATGAACTGAGTGGAAGTGGAGTGTCAGCAAGGATAGATGGAAAACAATATGGCAAAGACTTGATCACCCTCAAGTCTATTCTGAATGGCTTATACAAAGATTTCTCGACAAATACATTACTGTTAGCCCCAGGAGGTTTCTTTGATCAGCAGTGGTATGCACAACTCCTTGAGACCTCAGGACAGGGAGTTGTAGATGTATTAACACATCATATTTACAATCTTGGAGCAGGTCAGAATGACATTTAGCCCCTTTTTATTTATATCATGTTTAGTTCTTGATTAGACTGTCTAAGTCCAAGTCAAGTAAGTTACAATTGGTCACTCAGCTAAGTTTTGAATTCTAGACTTAATGACATTGGACTTAGCTTTTGTGACTCACTGAGGTAAAGACTGGTTCGTCAAGCTGTAAATACATAACCACAGGCTCTTTTGTGTTAAATGGTTATATTTACAATCTACATCAGAATAAAATGAGTTTTATTTGCTTCCAAACACAAGGGAGCAGTTGAATGTGAAGACTTGACATTAATGACTGGTCTGAGTCATGAACGAAGACTATTCCTCAAATGTCTAACTTTTGATCCTTAAGTTAGTCACTGATATTTTGGAGTCTCAAAAGCCCTTTTTCTTTCAGGTGTTGATCCAGATCTCAAGAGAAAGATTTTAGATCCCTTCTTTCTAAGTGAGATAGCTCAAACCTTCAAAGACCTCCAGCTCACCATTCAAGATTTTGGCCCATGGTCATCTGCTTGGGTTAGTGAATCAGGTGGTGCCTACAACAGTGGCGGACGTCTTGTCTCCAACACATTCATAAATAGTTTTTGGTGAGTCTTTCTTCATTACAAGATTTGATCTATTTTTCAATCAATAACAATTTTTAATATAGGTAAAGAATTCTTGGTGTGGTTTGTTGCATCAAGTTGTTTAAAGAATAGTACAAAAGCTACCTATTTAAGAGTGCTGATTTAGAAATTTTAACTTCAAATCTAATTTGTCTTTTTTTTTTAAATGTACTGGTTTTCTACTTAGGTACTGAACAATTCTTAGGAACATGCTACTTTTATAAAAATAATTAATTCTAGAAGAGAATAAGGTTAATTTTATAAGGACTTTGTTAAAAAAAAATTAATTAACTATTTAACTTCTTTTCTGATCATATTAAAAAGCATTTTCTTATCCATGGTAATACTTGAGTTCTTAACAGTTGCCTTCTGTTTCGTTGACAAGTTGTATAACTGTTGCTTGGTTCTGTTTTAGGTACTTGGATCAACTTGGCATGTCATCAACATATGATACAAAGGCTTACTGTAGACAAGCCTTGATTGGTGGAAATTATGCACTTCTCAATACTACAACATTTGTGCCAAACCCAGATTACTATAGGCATGAATTATATTCTTTTTTTTTATATGTGATTCTTTGGTGATACTCTCGTATTAATCAATCACCTTACAAAATTCATTTGAGGCTTTTTGAAAATTCATCATAATTCAACGAATGGGTCTCATTGAATACTAAGAACTTCAAAATGTTCAATTTTTCTTTCACCTTTTTTGTTCATTAATGATTTGAGTAACTGATCTAGTGTTAAGTGCTTTCTGGTTTTCTGCAGTGCACTTCTTTGGCACAGATTAATGGGGAAAAAGGTTCTTGAAACCAACATTGATGGGTCTCCATACCTAAGAGCATATGCCCACTGCTCCAAGAATACAGTATGACACTCATCTTATTATCAAATCAGATATCATTACCTTCCAATATCTTCAATTCTAAACTCCCACCCTACATGTTTTTAACTTGAGTAAAATCAACCATCGATCTTATGCAACTAAATCATGTCTGCTTTGTTGCAGGCGGGTATAACACTACTAGTCAATTTGAGCAACACAACCATGTTCCACATCACAGTGCAAGAAGATATGAATTTGGTTCCGATCAAAGAATTGGGAGAGACTTCACAGAGAGAGGAGTACAAGCTAACTCCAAAAGGTGGAAATCTCACAAGCCAAACTATGCTTCTTAATGGCAGACCACTGGAGCTTGCAGAAGATGGAGACATTCCTTCTTTAACACCCACTGTTGTTGATGGGAACACTCCAATAACCATTGATCCTTTATCAATAGCCTTCGTCACCTTGAAAGATTTTGTGGCCCCAGCATGTGCCTGACCATTGGAAGCATGAACCAGTGACAAGCACTGGACTTCTAATCATTTGGAACAAAGAGACAGGAAACTGTCCTTAAGTGGTGTGGATCAGCCTTTTTTTTGTCTGTCTTTTTATTTTAATAGCATTAGAGAATAGAGATGTGAAAGTACATTAGATTTACAGTGTCTATCAGCCACCTTAATCAATATCACGATTCTTTTAGATTTTTGGGGCTTCTTCATGTCACTTTATTCTTTGGTTACTGAAGTCCTTGCATGCCATCAAACACTTTACACTGAATTGATGGTTTAATGTTTGTTATCCTATAGTTACTAGAAGCTTATAAAAACTTGGAAGCTTGCTTTTCAGGGAGCTCACTTGAAAAGCACGAAACAACATGCTTTTTTCATGCTTCTGTGGCATTATGGAAATCTTACTTTCCCCAATATAAAATTGAACTTCCAATTATGTGGAAATACGCTTTTACTGTTAGAAATGTGTTACTTCTTTTTTAAATTTATCTTTTATTTATTATTGTATGCACATAAGATGGAACTTTTTTGGCAAAAAACTTAAAGATGAACCTGTGTGAAAACACAAGTTTTTTCTTCTACTTTTTGCTGATGTTACTTTATAAGTGCTTCTATTTTAGCTTCTTCCTAAACGCCAAGGCATTTTTTAAGCACTCCTCGCTTCAAGCATCTCGCACCCGCTTCTTACTCTAATGACTTTCAATTATCCTGTTAATCAACCTAGTTTGAATGTCACAATCCAACTTGGATTCGGAATTGCATTGGTTGTCTAATGGCAATTCCATGAAATCAAATTCTGATCAGTGACTAGGAGATCCATAGGGACTACAGGACCAATAACCGAGCATTTTCCCTCGCATGAAACTGTCAAACCACTGGCAATATCAGGGAACATACCACAACATCTATCTGCAAATCCCTGAATATCTATCTGCAAATCCCTCTAGAACACGATCCTCATGGGTAAGGGTATAGATATACTTCGCCTCTTAACTGGAATTGAAAAATGGAAGAAAGCTAGATTTGAATCCCCATCGCAAAGCCATAAAATCTTTTATTTTTGCATCCAATACGATTATTCCACTTCCAAGGTTGATTGAAGGTCACCCTGCAATTGATGTTCTTGAAACAACACATGATCTACCCCGGCTTCATTGTCATGTTGGATGGCAACCAATTTCAGATGAAGTTGAGAAACTCGTTCTTCCACTAAACCCACATGAAGACGATTCCATGCTCGTAGATTAAAGTGAACCTCATCCAACTTTTGAACACATTTCTCCATTGGGCATCTAGATACTCCAATATTCCATTTATGCATCACAATAGCTCGGCATTCATCGAATTGGAGCAAGAAATTAAACAACTGAAAAGGTTTGAATCTAAATGTGGAATATTCCAAAATTTTAAGATATTCAATTTGGACTTAAGTGGGAGATATTTTCACTATATCCTTATTGGGTATGGAAGGAGGATCTGTGCCAGCATCACCATGGCTGAAAGGATGATCGGTCTTGCCATGGCTTCTCTGATATATTCATTGACTAGCTTTTTCCAGAGGGAGAAAGGCTTGACACCTGAGACATGTTGGTATTGTGCTAAGGCCAAGCCTCT
The DNA here is from genome assembly GCF_984573655.1 of Nuphar pumila. Classification (NCBI taxonomy): domain Eukaryota; kingdom Viridiplantae; phylum Streptophyta; class Magnoliopsida; order Nymphaeales; family Nymphaeaceae; genus Nuphar; species Nuphar pumila. Next base: position 100,303,259 of record NC_143256.1, read on the forward strand.
AGGCTCTAGCTGCCATCCGCAAGTCAAGACTGCTCAACTCTGAACCCTGTCACTCGAAGAAGTGAACTGCAATATCAATATGTGTACTTGGGCATCATGTCAAAACAGGTGTTCGGCTTGTGTATGATAGAGAAACCATTGTGGTGCCATGTACACTGGGTTTGATTGTGTATAACATGATAAATAATTGTGCTACACGATATGCATGCACATAGATCGCCTCGGGTTTGGGCTTCGGGTTGCAATAATCATTTGAGGTGCTATGACTCGCACCAAGAAAAAAACAAATTAATACATGCACACATAACCTAAGTTCTGGATTCTGGATATACTTGAAAGTTCTGTAACAACTGTGATTTTTTAAAATTATTAAATTATAAAAATATAGATTTTTAATATTCAATATCAACGTGAAATTTTAAATACATGTTAAATTACCATTTGAGTAGAGTTTGAGAAATTATTGAATACGAATTTAAAATAGATTTGAATTCTGCTTAGAGTACAACAATAGTTTAATTAATGGATTTGGGAGATTGTTGAATTTGAATTTAAAATAGATTTGAATTCTGCTTAGATTTTAAAGATTGTTTAATTAATGGATTTGGGATGAATCTCAAGCTAGGAAATTGTTTTTGAGTTTTAAACTAGATTTCATTTTTTTGAATTTAATAAATGAACCTTGGATATTTTAATTGATTCGAATTTTCATCTAAACTATAATCAAATTGAATGTCAATTTGAAATTTAAAGTATACAATAATTTGAATCTTTGTTGAAATTGAATTTGAATGCAATACCTATGATTTTTTGGTAATTAGTAAATAATTAAAAATATGATTTTATATTCTAGATTAAGTAAAATTTAGAAATTTTATTAATTATAACTTGAGAGTTAATTTATATGTTAAAAAGAAGCAAAATCATGTTAAGGTTTGGAATTTGGATTTAAATTCTTTGTTAAATTGGATTTAAATTATATGTAGAATTTAGTTCAATTCGAGTGAATTACATTTGAAACTTAATTTAGTTTGAATTAAGTGTAAATTTGTGTTTGGATTTTTAGAAGTCTAACTTGGATTTGATTTGGGTTTACCTAAATGAAATTAGATCTTGATGGGTTTGAACTCCAAAATAGAAAATCATTTAGAATTTTAAATTAAAAATTTAATAGAATGGAACTTAGGAGTTAATCACACTTAATAAAAAGGTGGAGTCCCATAGGGTGGGACGTCCATCTATGTGGACCCACACTATGAAGCACTTCCTACGTCGTAAAATTCAATTTTTTTATAAAAGATCTACTCAAACCAAAATTATTAGAATTTCCTAAAATAAAACTTAGAAGACTCCTTAAACTTAAATAATTTTTTCTAAGTTGAGTTTTTGGTAAGAGACATCCTTAGGGTGGGATGTCCGACCCTAGTGGACCAGTCATAAATTGCTGGAGCCTCTATTTGAGTTAAGCCAAAGAGGATCTTAAACTTACTAAATTTAAATAAAAATCTTAAGACAAGATATTTTGAAATTTCTTAAATGTAAGGGATTTTAGGATTTTGTCAAAATGGGGTCCTAACTAAATACATTAACTGGATGTCCTAACTAAATATACTATTTGAAAACCTAACTAAAGAAAATTTTTGCCAAAGCTAATGAATAAAGTAAGAAAAGTTTTGGAAATACCTTCCTCTCTCACACATTTTGGAAGGGGTCAAGTTAGAAGAGACTTTAAAAGAAACCAAAGGGGCATTTCTATTTTGCTTGGTTTGACCTATTATATAAAGGGAGACTCTTCTCCGTACCATACGAGTTCTCTAATCCCTCATCATCTCCGTCACTTTCCTTCTCTCTAATCTCTCTCCCTCTTGTTCTTCTTCCATCTTCCTTTCACCTCTTCTTCTCTCTAAGGAAGGGTCTACCTCCATTGAAGGTTGAGGCAAGGCTGCAAGAGGAGGAACCTATCGTAGGATCTGACCGGCTCGCGCGAATTGTGCAACTTTAGTATCGGATGCAGTTTTTTCAATGTAAGGGTTCTAAACTGACATGGGTGGACTGGGATCCGTATGTACGAGCATGCTTCGAGTAACAACCTTTTATTGAACCCATATATCAGTCCTAACATAGCTGAGACTAATATTGGTTTGTATTTGACAAACACTGAAATTGGTTTTTGTGAAAAAAAAACTTGATTTTTGTAAGAAAGCAATGTTTTTCCCAAAAATGGTTTTAGTAGACTTAATAATCAGACCTGATCTAGTTCAACCCATGTTGCAAATCAAAATGGTCCCTGGTAAATTCGGATTCTGAAAAACAAAAATAATATGGAAGTTATGGGAATAGGTGCTCGGGTACAAGCATGTCGTTGATTGGGTTACGAACTCGACGGTATGAATTGATCCCTCCATGGATCAGTCACATTCAAGTTGTGTGGTGAATAAAACCTTGGTGATTAAATCCTTTTTTAGATGTTAAGGCTTTGTATATCATTGCAAGTATCTTTGATGGTATAGGATTAGGGGTGGCAAAATCTAACACCACCCGCCAACCCGCTTCTTAGCCGGGTTCGGGTTTGGCTTAAACGGGTTTGTGTCGTAAACGGGTCGACTCGCCTAACCCGTTTATTAAACGGGTTGGGTTCGTGTTAGGGGTATGCTAACCCGCCAACCTGGCTGACCCGTTTAATAAACGGGTTAGGTGGATGGGTCAACCCGTTTACCCGAACCCGATCCGCCATCCTGTTTACCCGACCCCGACCCTAACCCATCCGCCAACCCGTTTACTCGAACCCGACCCGCCAACCTGTTTACCCGACCCACTAACCTGCCAACTCGTTTACCCGACCCGACCCGTTTATTAAACAGGTTAACCGTGTCGTGTCGGTTTACCCGTTTAATAAATGGGACTGGTTCGTGTTCGCCACAGCCGACCTGTTTAATAAACGGGTCAGGTTCATGTTGAGGTATGCTGACCCGCCAACCCGACCCGATTGCCACCCGGATGTCCTATTGGGTCCAAAGTTGAAATGGTATCTGTTATTGCTAATAACTCTCCTATTCAATATGACATTGAGGTGACTATTCTCGTGGTTCAAATAAAAGTATAGACTCTAGTACCATGGAGCAAAATGGTGGAGGTACACCTTAACTTTTCATAACGATTAAGGGTCGACGTCATGAGAGGTAGTTCATCACTGAAGTTTTGCAGCTCTTTAGGGCCGAAGCCTAATAAAAGTGTTGGATATTTTAGTTAAAGCCTTGAGCCATGACCTATATGCATAATGAGCTCAGTTCTATACATGGGGTCTGGGGTTTTGGAGACGGAACTGAGCAGATAAGACTCAGTCCAGGCTTTGGGCCTTCTGGCTTTTCAAAGACCTGGCAGGCCTTTTTGGGTCCAAGGTTAGCCAGCCTGGCCCCTTAATTATGATGGAAAGATTAAATATAGGTCTATTTGCTTGATGAATTTTAGTCAAAAATGGTAATCCTTGGACATATGAAAGGTATTGGCAGAATCACCATCATTAGTTTTGTTTTTTGTTTTGTATTTATTGTTCTATCTCATATTCGTCAAAATTGTTTATATATCTCTCCTTTTTATAAGAAAATAAATGTCGTATAGGGGAATAAAATTTTACTTCTCTTAGGACTTTCTTGAAGCTCAACTGCAGTCCCGACAAACATTTGTTTTATGATTGGCAGTTAAGGTATTTGCATAAGAACTAAAAAAAATAAAAATAAAAATAAAAATAAAAATAAAAATAATAATAGTATGAGTGGGGGCATTGCTTACCTATTCGATTAACACCACTTATGTAAATGGAAAAACTGACCTCTATCGGTTAAAGTGTTTGTATCTCTCTCGTTCGGAGGAGTTTTTATGAAAAGTTTATGGTATTAGAAAACTAACAAAATTTTACACATTCTATAAAAAATTGAGTTTTGTTCTCAAAATGTGCACACATAACAGTGATAGTCGGAACAAAAAAGCTTATATGAGAGCCCAAATCGATCGTATCTCCTTCATGCAAAGTAGTTTTTGTGAACGGTTTGCAGCATTGAAAAGTTGATAAAATTTCTCATATTCGATTAAAATCTAATTTCTTTATCAGACTATATACATAACTGTGATAGTCGGAATAGCAGATCAATCATGGACCCGAGTGAGTCCCGAACTGGCTATGGGCCAAATACGCAATGCATGCATTGAATGTATATTGATGTAACCTTTGTAAAAGCAATTCTAAAATAATATTTTTCAAGAAAACTCGTGTGTAAACTGTACACCAAATAATAAAAATAAACCTGTTCTTACACTAGTGGTAAGACCAGGTCGAACTCAGGGAACGGGATAAGGCAATGGCAATTCACTTGAATTATCCACTTTATTAATATTTTAGAAATAAAAGAATTACACTGTTTACAAAAACGTAAATAGTAAAACTAAAATCTTAATCTAACTAAGCTCTGAGACTCCGATGTTAGCTGAAGAAGCCACAAAATCAACTTCACTACCCGCCCTCCTCCATATGCAATTGAACCGGCAAAATAATGTTAGTACCTAATCTACTTCAAACTAAACAAGATTAAAAAAAGAATAAACAATTTAATGAACTAACTAGCACTAAAGATCTAACTGACTAAAAAGTATATATATATATATATATATATATATATATATATATATATATATATATATATATATATATATGTGTGTGTGTGTGTGTGTGTGTGTGTATGCGCGTGTGTATGTGAAAAGCAAAAGCTTTAGCATCATTCAATATGATAGCAATCTTAAAAGCATGAGCAAATACATATAAATATAATATGCGAAAAGCAGGAGCCTTGGCATCGTTCAATGTGATGACAATCTTAAAAGAATAATCAAATACATATATATCGAGAAAAATAAAACTTTGGAACTAATTAGTGTACAAACCTACCAGGATATGTGGTGGTGCTTCAACGAGGTGGTTGAGGCACTCTTATGTCATGGCCGACACATCCTTTACGTCCGGTATGGTCACAACCAAGAGTGTCGACCAAGAACTAGTTTGAACCTAGCTTAGGTCTAACTGGGTTCAAACCTATCTCAATTAGGCTACGTTAGGTCGGATGGGTTTAACTTAGGCAAGGAAATAGTAGAGAAGGTCAAGTTGTCAGGATCATGGGGTCATGTCCCAACTAAGTTCAAACTAGTTCAAGTGGGTCCAAGCCCACCCCAACTAGGCTAAGTCTATGTCAAGTGAGTTTGACCTAGGCTAAGACCAAAATAAAAGAAGAGAGAGAAAAGCTAACCTGGTAGGTCAAGTGAGTCTTGACCAATTGGGCTCAGCCTGGGCTAAGCAGGTCCAAGCTCACTGCAAGTGGGATTGGTCTAGGCTAGAACCAAGAGAGAAGAAAGAGGAGAGAGAAAGGGCTGAAATATTTTTTTAAAAAGGAGGGAGTCTCTTATTTATAGGCAAAAATATGGATCTTGGATCCTCTAAACACCCCAAATTTTTCAAAATCTTTTAATTATTCCCTTCTTGCCCCTAAATTCATTTTTTGAGCAAATGAGTCATTTTTAAATCTAAGTTCCAGTTCATTTCTCAAATTTTAATGAAATTAAGTTCATTTTATATGTTTAAATAGATTTCGGATCTGGATCCATTGTCCAGATCCAAATCCGAGTCTCATCGTCCAAATTTTAAATTAAAATTACAGAAAATACCAAAAATAATTTTTAAATAGCTCGGACAGTCCATCCAACATCCGTTTGGATCTATTGCGTTGTATTTCTCGATTCGAGTTCCAAGACTCGAACATTTTCTCAAAACTCGGGTCCAAACCCATTCTTCTGAAGAAATTTCCTCGAAATGGTCAGAAATTCTCAGAAAAATACTTTTTGTAAATATTTCTCAGAAAAATACAAAAAAAATAGTGTTTAATCTTTGTTTTCTCGTAAAACTTTAAGATTTTATTTCAAAAAAAATACAAAAAAATGAAAAATGCAAAATAAGAAAGAAACCAAAATTAGTTTTGGTTTGAAAAACCTCTTTCGAAACCATTTTTTTGCAAAAAACTCTTTTTGAAAAAACCACCATTTTAAATTTTTTTTAATAGGGAACCTCCTTTCAAAATTTTTTTTTTTTCTTTTCACGATTTTTTTTTGGGTTACGAGAGACTCTTCCTTGGCTTTTTTTTCGCAAACCCCCCTTTCTTCCTCTTTCAGCCGCTCTCGTCCAAACCCTCTCTGAAACCTCCTCCATCCATCCCCCAACCGATCAACCTCGCTTCTCTTTCCATCGTTGATGTCCAACGGCCTGGACCCCTCCAGAAGCTCGATCCCCCTCTTTAAAAAAGGGATGAAGGAGAAGGGTTGGGGATCCGTTTCCACCCTTCCCCCTTTCCTCTTTCCTTCAGATCGCTTCCTTACCCCCGCACCTTCTTCAACTTCTCAATCCGCCCTCACCCCCGCATAGTCTTTCCTTCGGTTTCTTTCAATCGTTTCACCCCCGATTCTTCCCTCTCTCATCCATCGCCAAAACACCCCGTAATCCCCTTTCTCCTTTAGAACCTCTGTGGAGCCAACCTTCCTCCCCTGGCGGATCGGGGAAGACCTCCGCACCTTCAGCAAGCAGATCGGGAAGGAATATCGCCCCATCCGATCTTCCCTGGCCTTCCCCTTTTCCCTGTCCTTCAGAATCACCGCCATCAATCCCTCTTCAAAGAGCCTTCCCCAGGTGAGCTATGGTAAGTGGTCATTCTTGCTTTATTTTCTGATTTCTCTTTCGTTTTCCTATCTTAGAATCCCATTTACGCACTAATGGTGGTGCCTAATTACTTGTGCAATCTCGGCCCATCCCCGTGCCACAGCAACGGGATCTCTGATCCCAACAATTTTCCTTTTCTTTTTTTTTTGAAATTTCTATTCGAATGCTTGATATATTGCTCAAATACATCTGTCTGTCATGGTGTAGTCTATTTTTTTTTTCCTTCTTCATGTGCTCATAAGCATGTAATATCCACATGCCTTCACTGTGGATATGCTGCTCCTTATGTTTTTTGCAAGCAAGGCCATAACGCAGGGCGTGATTTATCTGAGTATATCACTCTTGATCCATTTAATCTGAGTGGTGTTGCAGACCTCATTCAGGCCCCTCCAGCCAATAGGGGGTCTCTTCAAGTTCATCATACATGCCAGCATGATCAAATCATGAATGTGAGCTCTTGAATACATGATCGTTTGTTCATGAACCACCGTGCAATAGGATGTGTCGATAGGATATTTTTGCCCAAACTGAGATTCTTCAGGTAAGGTAAAGCAATATGAATTTCTCCTGTGTTATGTTGGTGATTTCTCCCACCATATTCAGTCTCTGCGCATCCATTTATTTTCTGCATTACCTGTATATATGGCTTCTTAATATGCATCGTTATTGTCTTATTCATAATGATCCATCCTCATTTGTTGCATCTGTTACATATGCATTATATCTCATAATAGTTATGACGCCAGAGGATTTCTGGATCCCTGCCCATCAGGAATATACCCTGTTTCAAGAATTTGATAGATTTTTTCTGCTGAACCACAAGGATCATTCAATGCCATCGCATAGCCAATGATCTACTAAAGTGTTTACCAGACTTAGAAGCTGCTGGACCTTTTGCCAGAACGTGTGTGCCTACGTTTTTGGGGAAGAACAGAGGATCATAATCCCATTTGGGCGTTGTTAGTATCCATTACAAATTCGGGCCCTGCAGCCCATCCATCCTCTGGTAAGATCATCTCAGGCCTACAAAATTTCAATAGAGACAGTGTTGCTGCTGTAGTTACTGTTGCTGATAAGGCTGGAGCAACACATGTGGACATAGCTTGTGATCCAGAGCTAGTGCAGTTTGCACAAGGCCTTACTTCTCTTCCAGTATGTTTGCTTTGAACTTTATTTCTTAACTCCTTTTCCAGTATGAAACTGCACTTATGAGTGCAAAAACTCAGTTCAAAAATTTTAGGGATTTGCTCTTTTGAATTATTATGTTGATATCTCACTATATGTGTCACCACAATCATATGCACTGCAAATTTTCATTTTGGGAAATAAGAAACTTATTGCTAGTTGAACAACTCAAATGGCTTGAACGTGCTGCAAAGATGACGGCCAACGGCATTAGATCAACATTCCTCAATTTTGAGGGAAGTTGTGATTGCTTGGGAACCGAGCATGTTGAAATTAGTTTTAAATGAAATTTTCTAAATACAAAATAACATGTATTTGGCCACAACATATCCATTAGACAGTTGTCCTTATGTCATCAATAGATAGATAGACTCTCTCTGTGCGTGTGTGCAGCCTCAGAGCACTTCTTTGTTAAATGTTTGCCCTATATGTCACTGAAAGTGTACCATCAGTTGCAGTTTGTAGGAGTCATTCTGGCTTCTGTGCATGATATATATATATATATATATATATATAGAGAGAGAGAGAGAGAGAGAGAGAATTTGAAAATCTTTAGAATGGCTTAACTATATGAATATTTCACTTGAAAGATTTTCCATTGACTTACAAATAGGGCAAAGTCTACATGTTTAGATCTATAAAATCTACCAAATGCATTGGCGTTTGGTTCTTGGTAGCATTTCTCTTCAACAATATTCTCTACCATGTCAATAGCTTGAGAATTATTCATTTATATTCCTTGTTATGTCCTAAGATTGATGCCTTGCAACTCATAAAATAATTATAGCAAAATGGTATGGTTATTCATCTCCTCAGGTATGTCATGTGAGGAATGTTATTGTTGGTTTGTGGCTTCTAATTGTCTGTAATTGGCAAAGGGTACTGGCATTTGTAATCTCTATCCATATTATTAATTGGATGTGCCTGATAATTGGAGACATTGACTAATTAAAGGAGATATGACTTTCTAATTTCAATTAATATGCCAAATATCACTCTATCACAACAGCAGGTATATACTTCACATGTAACACATTTCTTGCATTCCTTCATTTACAATACATACATTTCTCCATTTAACCATGTGCATACCATGATATCTTTCATTTGTCTCCTTATTTTGCAATGTTGTTTCATGTTAATTTGGTTTTGCAGGAATATGCAGAAATTGTTAAAATCCTACTTAGATTAGGAATTGTTATTTTCAGTTCAAAATTTGTAACAATTAGATCCTAAATGAGAATTTGCATTTCCTATTTTAGATAGAATGAATGAGCATTGTTAATATCGTAAATTGTTTATTTCCATGCCTTTTACCTTTATTTTCCAAAAACCTCACAATGGTGAAACACGAATGGCACGTGCACCATTTCGTAGGAGGTAAATTAATCCTAAGTTGATGATTTACATCAATGGCCATAGTCAGGATGTAAACAAGACTTAGTATTTTTATCTTTTATAAAATAACACTGGACCCATACTGGTTTTTTTTTTCAAAAATCATCATATTTTCAAATATTTCTTTCTTTTATTAGAGTTTAACTTAAAATTGGCTCAAAATATATACCAATGGCCATAGTCAGGGTATATTGAGAGTTAATTTCATTTTAAACTCTATAAAAGCACAAAAATATGTTTTATTCTTCACCTGAATTTAAACATAGATTATTATATAATACATTCAATGACCATAGTCAAGGATGTATTATGTCTTCAATCTTGTTTTAATTCATTTAAAGAATGGAATAGCTTTTCAAAAATCTAATTTAAATTCTTTAAATTCATTCATCATTTAGGATAGAACTGCATCATATTTTCAAAAATTCATTTTTTTCAAAATTCCAAGTGATATTAATATTTTCTTCAATCAATCTTCAATTCTTGTAAAATCCTATTCATCTTTTCATTTTCAATTCTATTTTATCTTCAAAGTTCAAGTTAACTTTGAAATTTCAAATTCATTTCATATTCAAAAAAAAAATTTCCAAATCAGATTTCAAAGTTCAATTTGACTTTGAAAATTCCAAATTCATTTTATATTCAAAACTCCAATCAAATTCAAAGTTCAATTTAACTTTGAAATTCTTGATTCATTTTCTAAATTCCAGATTCAAGCTTTAAATTCAAAGTCCAAATTGACTTTGAAATTCATTTGCATATTCAAAATTCAATTTTCAAATCAATTTTGGAAATTCCAAATCCAAAATCAGATCAACTTGGATCTAGTTTTCTAAATACCATTCTACCTTTGGATCTTAGACTTCAGATCCAAATTACATATTGAATTCCAGACCTGGGATCCAAATCCATCTTAGGATCTAGAGTCTAACTCCCTTTTGGATCTCAGACTTCAGATCCAAAATCCATTTTAGGATCCAAAATCCAATTCTACATTGGATCTCAGACTTCAGATCCAAAATCCATTTTAGGGTCCAGAATCCAACTCTACATTGGATCTTAGGTTCCAGATCCAAATCCCTTTTAGGATCCACAACCCAACTCTAAATTGGATCTCAGACTTCAGATCCAATTCCAATTTAGGATCCAGAATCTAACTCTATTTTGGATCTCAGACTTCAGATCTAATCCATTTAGGATCCAGAACCCAATTCTACTTTGGATCTCAGACTTCACATCCAATTCCATTTTAGGATCCAGAATCCAATTTCACTTTGGATCTCAGACTTCAGATCCAAATCTATTTTAGGATCCAGAACCCAATTCTACATCGGATCTCAGACTTCAGATCCAAATCCATTTTAAGATCCAGAACCCAATTCTACATCGGATCTCAGATTTCAGATCTTAAATTCATTTTAAAGATCCAATTCCATTCCCAATTTTAGATTTCAAATCCAAACTCCATTTTTCAGATCTCATCTGAACGTCCTAAATTCACTTTATTTCTAAATACCATTCAAGGTCATCATTTAGATTCAAAATTCATTACAAGTTTTATCTCTTCTCCTAAATCTAAGTTCAAAGTCTATTTTTTGACTTTGGAATTTCTTTCCTTTTTCCCTTTTCACTCATCTTTCAATCATTCTTTTCAAATTCAAAGATTTATTTTCCCAACTCTAAATTACTTCAAAGACTTATCTATCTCAAGTTCTAAAGTTAAATTCAACCATTTCTTCACTCCCTTACCAAGTTCATCTCAGAACACTTGAAAATTTTCAAAATATCTTTCAAAAAGAGCATACATCCTTGCATTGCACAAGCATGATTCTTTGTGCATTTAGATTCTTAGGATAAATTCTTATATGATATTTAGGCAAAGCAAAAGGCATAGATTCGATCCTTGGTTCGATTACCCCTGGTAAAGGCGCCAGGAACGGTCGAACCTCGTACCGATGAGCGAATCTCGTCTCTCTATTTTCCCGCAAACATTTTCAAAACGGAGGTGAGTTAAATTTCTAAATATTTTCAAATCAAGGTCAAGTGAAACCCCGCAAAAGAATTCCTCTCTTTCTCTTTTCTTTCTTTCTTTTCTCTTCTCTCTTCTTTTTCTCTTTTTTTTTCTCCCTTCAAAAAGGAGGAAAATAGAGGTTAGAAAAGGAAAAGAGAAGGAAGAGAGAGAAACCACAAGAGAGGAAAAATTTTGCGATGATCACAGTTTTGGCGACCGAGATGGGACCCGTCTCCGTCTGGTCGAATTATGCCTTTGCTTTGCTTTTATATAATCTAAGTCTTTATTCTAACATATGTCAAGTACATTTTTCATGCAAACCTTAGGAGCCTAGACTCTGTCCTAAGCTGACATCATTGCATATAGGATCTAAGTATGGTTTGGTAGGACCATATTGAGGAGATTATTCCATGTTCACATTAGACTTAGGTCTTAAATACAACTCTCCTCAATTTTAGGGATTGAATGTAAACAATGTATGCAAGTGTATGCTTCTTTTCATTTAAATCTATCTTCTTTAGGACTTGCATTAGAGCCTTCTGATTTTATTGCATGTTGATCATATTTTGAAAACATCCCTTATCTATATTGTCCCGGTCTTCACGTTGCTGGGCTGTCTCATTGAACCATAGTTCGGGAGAGAGCCTCACAACTGGACCACTTATTTGGGTTCGCGCCCCCCTACCACGTACCTAAGGGCCATAGTCCGAGGTATATCGGTAGGTGCTCAAGGATGTTGGGAAACCTTTACCTTAGAACCGGAGAGTGATATCTTATATGCCACGTACTTTGAGCTTCGGCTTGAGTATATCGGCTTACCTTGATTGGAATCAGATGATCTAAATCTTAGAGTCAGGATTAAGGTCCTATTTGGCATTTCAAATATTGCATATAGAGTCAGCTCTAGGGAATGTTGTTTGTACATCCTTGTTTGTATACCTGTGATTGTATAATATTTTATATCTTCCTTATATTTTCCAAAACCCCGGGTATATATTATTCAAAAATTTCCTCTTTTGTTTTTTAAACCCAGGTGTATTTTTCCTTTATTTTTCTGATTTCTTCAAATTCTTTGATCCTGCCTGCAAATTCTTTAAAATTTTTCTTTTATATCCTCTTTCAAATTCTTTTTTATTCCTTACCCTCTTTTATGATAAAATAAATTTTTTTTGTCGGGATATGTCCCTTTCAAAAATTAAATATTTGTTCATATTCTTATCCTTTTTCACAGAAATGCGGTTGTCACAAAATTTTTTGGTGACAACCCGATCCCTCGTAATGGGATATTTTCATTATCAGACTATGATTTCCTCCTTTATCATAATTTCCTCCAAAATTTTTCTAAAATATCCCATTTTAACTTGCAGAGAGGACATTGACACTTCATCATGGTTCAGACGAGGACTGGAAAGGAAACAGTGCCCCAGCAAAGCAACAGTGAAGGAGAAGAAATGAACTCCATCAGGTCATCCAAGCAGCAGGGCCAAGAAGCAGAAAGCAATGTTGATTCAGCTACATACAAGTTGTTTCAGAAAGTGATGGCCAAAATGATGTCTGGACAAGCTGAGGAAAACCCTGAGAAAATATCTTCTAAAAGCAATGTTGATTCAGCTACATACAAGTTGTTTCAGAAAGTGATGGCCAAAATGATGTCTGGACAAGCTGAGGAAAACCCTGAGAAAATATCTTCTAAAAGCAAAGCCAAGGGAAAAGTCAGCAAGAAGCAAGTTCAGTATGACACCCCAGAGTCAGCAGAGGAGGACTCAGAGGAAGAGCAACCGACATATTTTCACAATCCCTTGTATCGGCCCAAGAAAGTCAACGAGGGGCACGAGTCGACAAGAAAAACCAAGTTTCAGATCCCGGCAGAAGATCCGATGCATAAGCAAATGAGAGAAATGACTCGTGCAATCAAAGACTTATAAACCCAGGACAAAGGCAAAAAGGTCTACACCGGTGCAGATTTTTATGACGGCCTAGAAGGAGATGACAACTGGGAAGATCTTCCTTGTAAATTCATAAAGTTTGATGAGACCGGCAACCCCAAAGCTCATCTGGCCACATTTTTCGCCGAGTGCAATCGATTCAGGAAGAACAATAGGGCTTTATTCCTATGCTTTCTACGCAGTCTGAAGGGAGTTGCAGCAAGATGGTATGCCGACCACATCAACCCGATTGAACTGCGAGACTTTGACAAAGTCATCAATTTGTTCATTGAGAGGTTTCTCTTCAATACGGAGGTTCCGCCTACCCTCAACCATCTTTTCAATCTAAAGCAAAATGACAATGAGAGGGCAAAAGATTTCATTCATAGATGGAGATCCACCTGCAACCGGATGAAAGATCCGATATCAGAGGAGCATGCACTCTCAATAATTTTGAATAATTTCTCTCAACCTCTGAAGGGTCTGATCTCTACTTCTCCGTCTAAATCCTTCATCAAGTTAATAGAGCGAGTCGAATGGCTCGAAATGAGATTAGAGAATGGAACCTATCATGGCCTCACCTTGGCAGGAGGCAGTCAAGACGTGAAAAAGAAAACCAACTTCACCTTCTCTATCAGTTCCTCTAACAACAACAATGGCAAAAACAAAAGAGGCGGCAGAAAGAACCACACTGGCGGGTCAGGCAGAGATGATAGCTCCGGTCAAAAGGATGAGATCAACAGGCAGAATAACATCACTCCCTCGAGCATCCAGTTAGAATCAAAGCCTCAAGGGAAACCAAAGCACGACGGTTGGGGATATGACCGTGAGTTTACCCCCTTAGAGCAATCGCTTGAAGAAGTTCTTGAGTATATGACAACAAAGGAGATGGTTAAACTTCCCAAGGTAGCAGATCCACCTGTGACTATGGGAAGGTTCAAGGATCAGTTCTGCAAATTCCATCGGGCGATGGGGCATGACATCGAGCACTGCTTTATTTTCAAAAACATCGTCCAAGACTGCATTGACAAAAGGCTGCTGGTGGAAGATCAAGAAAAAGAGTAGCTACCCGTCCTGGCCTAGCTTCCCGAACCATGTCAATATTTTTCTGCTTTCTCTCTTTTTCAGTCACCTAATAGGGACAACTCAGTCCTAGTCTTTTGTGACATTTGGTCAACAAAACTTGTAAATATTGCAGTCGTTGTTATTAATCAATGAAATGTCAATTTTCTTCACACTTGTTGATATCAAATACCTCTATCCTTCGCCATGATGGGGCATTTATTTTGAAAAAATTTGTATTTCTCCTATTCTTTTTAAATTAAGGGACAATCCCAAAACATCATCATGAGAGAAATGATATTGCCTATGAGGATTTTTAAAATCATAAAATTTCTGCAAAAGTCTTCAAAAGATTCAAATATTTGTTATCTAAATCCCTTTTAAATAAACTAACATGTTGATTTTCCTCTTCCAAATTAGGTTTTGAAAACCATTTGTCTTCAAGATCATCACCTCATGTTTGTTTTCTCTTTCAAAATTGGTTTTTAAAACCACTATTTTCGAAATCAAACCTCATGATGATCTCTCATGATGATTTTTAAAAGGATCAGATCTCACACTGATCATTCTCCTTACAGTGGACTTTGCTTCCCAAAAAAATGATTTTTCACCTATCTTTTAAAATAAACACTTTCCTTTCAGGATCCCATATGCAGGCAGGATCGGAAAAACTTCTTTTTTCTCTTAAATCTTATAAAATTTCAGGTAAATTTGATATTTATATCAGTTTCATTCATTTTATTCGTGTTTTTATCAAGTTTTATCAATTTTATCAAAGTTTTTGCAATTTCTCCTCAATCCTATTAAATTTTATCAAAACTTTACCCTTTCAGGTTAAGGGATAAACCTGACCCTCGTTGTCCGAGGTGTACCCTTTCAGGTTAAGGGATAAACCTGATGCCTCTTTCCCATGAGGTATTTCCTTTATTCTTTTTCCCGCTCAGGTTAAGGGATAAACCTGACCCTCGTTGTCCGAGGTGTTCCCATTCAGGATAAGGGATAATCCTGAAACCCCTTCTAGGAGCAATAATGCTACCTATGAGGATTCTTTTTCAAATTTTCTCGATTTTGTAAATATCTATTAATTTCTCTTTATTAATTTTCTCCCAAAATTCTATTCTTTCACATTACCCGCTCAGGTTAAGGGATAAACCTGACCCTCGTTGTCTGAGGTCTTTCCCATTCAGGATAAGGGAAAATCCTGAGACCCCTTGTAGGAGCAATAACGCTACCTATGAGGATTCTTTTGTAAATACAAGTTTTATCAATCTTTATTGATTTTCTAGATTTATATCAATTTCCCTTCACTAAATTTGTCTTTCCCATTCAGGATAAGGGATAATCCTGAGACCTCTCGTAGGGGCAATAATGATTACCTATGAGAATTCCTTTTTGCAAATACAAGTTTCATCAAATTGATTTTCTAAATTTATATTAATTTTCTTAAATTCTATTCTTTCCCCTTTCAGGTTAAGGGATAAACCTGAACCTCGACATTCGAGGTATTCTTTCTCAGGATAAGGGATAATCCTGAAATCACTTATAGGAGCAACAATGCTGCTTGTCAGAATTTCTTTTTACAAAATAAATCAATTTCCTCAAAATTTTCTCCATTCTTATCAATATTTCACCAAATTCTATTTCCTTCTATCTGCCTAAATTTTATTCTTTTTCCCGTTCAGGACAAGGGGTTAATCCTGAAAATTGGACCTCATACAGCCAAATGTGCTTGTCCATCTAAATCCTAAATCATAAATCATAAATCATAAATCATAAATCTTGTCATATCTCTTCTAAATTCAAGTCTCAAGTATATCCTCAAAAATCTCCCTCTTCCCTTTCAGGTTAAGGGATAAACCTGAATCATTGTCTATTATATCCTAAATTCTCACCAAATGTCTATCAATTCATCAAATGTCTTTCATTATCAAGCCCTTGGGTTACCATTTTATCAATGTCTATCATCTTCAAGCCTTCGGGTCACAACTTCATCAAAGTATATCATTTTCAAGCCTTCGGGTCACAATTTTATCTATATCTCTCAAAATCTCAAGCCTTCGGGTTACGATCTCATTCATGTCTATTAAATCTCAAACCTTTGGGTTACAATCTCATTTCACATCTATCCTCTTCAAAGCCTTCGAGTTACAAATTCATCAATGTATATCAAAAGTTCAAACCTTCGGGTTACAATTTCATCAAATATCCATCATTTCCAAGCCTTTGGGTCACAACTCTATCAATACCAGTCATTTTACCAAACAAATCCTGCTTTCGAGCTGGTCGGTCAATCAAAATACTGCTTTCAAGCTGGTCGGGCAAACAAATCCTGCTTTCGAGCTGGTTGGTCAATCAAAATCCTGCTTTCAAGCTGGTCGGTCAAACAAATCCTGCTTTCGAGCTGGTCGGTCAAACAAATCCTGCTTTCGAGCTGGTTGGGCAATCAAATCCTGCTTTTGAGCTGGTCGGTCAAACAAATCCTGCTTTCGAGCTGGTCGGTCAAACAAATCCCGCTTTCGAGCTGGTCGGGCAAACAAATCCTGCTTTCGAGCTGGTCGGGCAAACAAATCCTGCTTTCGAGCTGGTACTTCTAAAATTCCTGCTTTCGAGCTGGTACTTCCAAAAAATCCTGCTTTCGAGCTGGTACTTCCAAAAATCCTGCTTTCGAGCTGGTACTTCCAAAAATCTTGCTTTCAAGCTGGTACTTCCAAAAAATCCTGCTTTCGAGCTGGCCGGGCAAACAAATCCTGCTTTCGAGCTGGTCGGGCAATCAAATCCTGCTTTCGAGCTGGTCGGGCAATCAAATCCTGCTTTCGAGCTGGTCGGGCAATAAAATCCTGCTTTCGAGCTGGTCGGGCAATCAAATCTTGCTTTCGAGCTAGTACTTCCAAAAATCCTCTTTCGAGCTGGTACTTCCAAAAATCCTGCTTTTGAGCTGGTACTTCCAAAAAATCCTGCTTTCGAGCTGGTACTTCCAAAAAATTCTGCTTTCGAGCTGGTCGGTCAAAACAAAAAACTAAATATTCCTTCCCAAGTTTCAACTCAAGGTTTCATCAAAATTTATATTGAGTGATTATTTCACAAAGGATCCTTGAAAACTTTGCCAATTTGCTAAAGATACTTGTTGATTCCAATATTTTGACTACACCAAAAGAATCACCTCTGATTACTTCTAGTATTTCTTTCCAAAAAGGTGAAACTTTTTGCGAAAAAGAGGTAAAAATCAAATCTTTTCCCTGTTGATCAACCAAAAGTATGAGAGAAATATCCTCAGTATGATTGGTGAAAGAAATATTCAATTACATTAAAAAGCCAGAAACGAATTGATATTAATCTTAGCTTTGACACATGTTTAAAGATGATTTCCTGGCAATCAGACAGTGGAAATATCCTGAGCTACAAAAAGAATCCACTTAATTCATATCTTCTCATTTCTAAAGCTGCAATCAAATATCGGCAAAAAGGATATCTCAATTGTCATCAAGATGAAGACGAATAGGCGAGCAAACCCCCGGGGCCAAAGAAGATTTGGATCATCAACGAGATGAAGGAGTTTGTGAAGGATCCTTCCAGGGAAAGTTCATATCACCGTCGAGATGAAGGCGAGTGTGATGAACCTACCGACAAACCCTAAATGATATTTGATTTCTGCTATCCTCTAAAGACCTTTTTGAGCCAATATCCTCAATATAATCTCTGAGATAAATGAAGGATCAGAACATCTCCAAGATGAAGGAGTTTGTGACGTACCCTTCCCTGAAAAAGAGAGAAAAGTCAGAACACATCCAAATGAAGGATGATGTAAAAGCCCGAAAAAGTTCAATGACTCAAAAAAGTGCAAGAAGATCATCATGGAAAAACATCTAGATATCAAACTGCCAAAATTGCCAGAAGTTATCTTTTCTTATGCGAAATTCTTTTTATCAATGTCTTTTCACTACTTGCTTTTATAAAATTGAGAATATTTCTTCTCTTCTCATATCAGGGAAATGGATAACTTCCTTGAAGAAAATCATCAGCGCTAAAAACTTTGAATTTGACTCTTAAAACCAAGAAGTTAACCTCGTTGGAGGAAATACTCTAGGTAAAAAAGGGAATATCTTTGCACACATGTGCACGTTTTCAAGCGTTGAAGTCAACTATAAATTTATCTTATTGGCAAAATTTTATAGATGTTCTAAAGAATGAAATAAGTATTCAATATCCATTTTGATGCAACCTAGTGTTGTTTATATCTTCCAGAAGAGTTACCCCATTCAGTTGAAGTATCTCTCCTATCCCATCACGGTTTCAAGAAGTCCGTATGGTTGTTCCCACTCAGGCTAAGGGTCAAAACCTTTACTTTTTGCGAAAAGTCATTAAATTCAAAAGCTATTTCAGTCTCAGCCATGAGACGCCCAAGATCACCCCTTTTTCAAAGCTTTAGGGAACCCCATTTCCTTCCTCCTTTCACAAACTCCTTTCGGATTTGTTCGTCCAAACTTCGAAGGTCCCATCATGGTCTCTTCACTCGAAGATTCCGTATGGTTGTCCCCTTCAGGTTAAGGGTTAAGCCTAAACCTCGCCCCTCGGGGTATCTTCCTTTTTCAGGTTTTGGTTAAACCTGAATCTCGTTCCAACGAGTTTCCCTTGTTTCGACGAGGTGTTTTCCTCCAGTCCCATCATGGTTCTTCCCATTGAGAAATCTGTGCTTTGTATATTCATCCAAGATAGGATCCTACTTGAGCTTCATCTCACGAGGCATTTTCCAAAATGTCCCATCAAGGTCCTCATATATTCCTTTCCCCATTCAGGTTATCTTGATATATCTCCGTCCCATCCAGGTTAAGGGCTAAGCCTGAGTCATTCCAAAAAGTTGATCTCGTCTCATTCATGAGACTTGATCGAAATCCTTTCATCATTTCAGGATCTTCACCCAAAGTCCCATCACGATTTTCTCATCTCTATCATTCAGTCATATCATTGTCGAGGATTTCGTCCCCTCAAGCCATTCAGGACAAGGCTTTAAGCCTGAAAAGCCATAATTCTTCCACACCCAGTTCAGATCTGGTGACTGGGGCATTTTTCAAAATTTGGAGTGTTTTCTTTGCCACTAAGTTCGGCTTTCAACCGGCTTAGTAGCAAAGAGGGGCATCTGTGAACACCCCAAATTTTTCAAAATCTTTTAAATATTCCCTTCTTGCCCCTAAATTCATTTTTTGAGCAAATGAGTCATTTTTAAATCTAAATTCCAGTTCATTTCTCAAATTTTACTGAAATTAAGTTCATTTTATAAGTTTAAATTGATTTCGGATCTGGATCCATTGTCCAGATCCAAATCCGAGTCTCATCAGCCAAATTTTAAATTAAAATTACAGAAAATACCAAAAATAATTTTTAAATAGCTCGAACAGTCCATTCGGCATCCGTTTGGATCTATTGCGTTGTATTTCTCATTCGAGTTCCAAGACTCGAACATTTTCTCAAAACTCGGGTCCAAACCCATTCTTCTGAAGAAATTTCCCCGAAATGGTCGGAAATTCTCAGAAAAATACTTTTTGTAAATATTTCTCAGAAAAATTAGTGTTTAATCTTTGTTTTCCCGTAAAACTTTAGGATTTTATTTAAAAAAAAATACAAAAAAATGGAAAATGCAAAATAGGAAAGAAACCAAAATTAGTTTTGGTTTGAAAAACCTCTTTCGAAACCATTCTTTTGCAAAAAACTCTTTTTGAAAAAACCACCATTTTTAAATTTTTTTAATAGGGAACCTCCTTTTAAAAATTTTTTTTTTTTCCTTTTCACGATTTTTTTTTTGGGTTACGAGAGACTCTTCCTTGGCTTTTTTTTTGCAAACCCCCCCTTTCTTCCTCTTTCAGCCGCTCTCGTCCAAACCCTCTCTGAAACCTCCTCCATCCATCCCCCAACCGATCAACCTCGCTTCTCTTTCCATCGTTGATGTCCAACGGCCTGGACCCCTCCAGAAGCTCGATCCCCCTCTTTAAAAAAGGGATGAAGGAGAAGGGTTGGGGATCCATTTCCACCCTTCCCCCTTTCCTCTTTCCTTCAGATCGCTTCCTCACCCCCGCACCTTCTTCAACTTCTCAATCCGCCCTCACCCCCGCATAGTCTTTCCTTCGGTTTCTTTCAATCGTTTCACCCCCGATTCTTCCCTCTCTCATCCATCGCCAAAACACCCCGTAATCCCCTTTCTCCTTTAGAACCTCTGTGGAGCCAGCCTTCCTCCCCTGGCGGATCGGGGAAGACCTCCGCACCTTCAGCAAGCAGATCGGGAAGGAATATTGCCCCATCCAATCTTCCCTGACCTTCCCCTTTTCTCTGTCCTTCAGAATCACCGCCATCAATCCCTCTTCAAAGAGCCTTCCCCAGGTGAGCTATGGTAAGTGGTCATTCTTGCTTTATTTTCTGATTTCTCTTTCGTTTTCCTATCTTAGAATCCCATTTACGCACTAATGGTGGTGCTCGATTACTTGTGCAATCTCGGCCCATCCCCGTGCCACAGCAACGGGATCTCTGATCCCAACAATTTTCCTTTTCTTTTTTTTGAAATTTCTATTTGAATACTTGATATATTGCTCAAATACATCTGTCTGTCATGGTGTAGTCTGTTTTTTTTTTCCTTCTTCATGTGCTCATAAGCATGTAATATCCACACGCCTTCACATATAAATATAATATGCGAAAAGCAGGAGCCTTGGCATCGTTCAATGTGATGACAATCTTAAAAGAATAATCAAATACATATATATCGAGAAAAATAAAACTTTGGAACTAATTAGTGTACAAACCTACCAGGATATGTGGTGGTGCTTCAACGAGGTGGTTGAGGCACTCTTATGTCATGGCCGACACATCCTTTACGTCCGGTATGGTCACAACCAAGAGTGTCGACCAAGAACTAGTTTGAACCTAGCTTAGGTCTAACTGGGTACAAACCTATCTTAGAATCCCATTTACGCACTAATGGTGGTGCTCGATTACTTGTGCAATCTCGGTCGTGTCGGTTTACCCGTTTAATAAATGGGACTGGTTCGTGTTCGCCACAGCCGACCTGTTTAATAAACGGGTCAGGTTCATGTTGAGGTATGCTGACCCGCCAACCCGACCCGATTGCCACCCGGATGTCCTATTGGGTCCAAAGTTGAAATGGTATCTGTTATTGCTAATAACTCTCCTATTCAATATGACATTGAGGTGACTATTCTCGTGGTTCAAATAAAAGTATAGACTCTAGTACCATGGAGCAAAATGGTGGAGGTACACCTTAACTTTTCATAACGATTAAGGGTCGACGTCATGAGAGGTAGTTCATCACTGAAGTTTTGCAGCTCTTTAGGGCCGAAGCCTAATAAAAGTGTTGGATATTTTAGTTAAAGCCTTGAGCCATGACCTATATGCATAATGAGCTCAGTTCTATACATGGGGTCTGGGGTTTTGGAGACGGAACTGAGCAGATAAGACTCAGTCCAGGCTTTGGGCCTTCTGGCTTTTCAAAGACCTGGCAGGCCTTTTTGGGTCCAAGGTTAGCCAGCCTGGCCCCTTAATTATGATGGAAAGATTAAATATAGGTCTATTTGCTTGATGAATTTTAGTCAAAAATGGTAATCCTTGGACATATGAAAGGTATTGGCAGAATCACCATCATTAGTTTTGTTTTTTGTTTTGTATTTATTGTTCTATCTCATATTCGTCAAAATTGTTTATATATCTCTCCTTTTTATAAGAAAATAAATGTCGTATAGGGGAATAAAATTTTACTTCTCTTAGGACTTTCTTGAAGCTCAACTGCAGTCCCGACAAACATTTGTTTTATGATTGGCAGTTAAGGTATTTGCATAAGAACTAAAAAAAATAAAAATAAAAATAAAAATAAAAATAAAAATAATAATAGTATGAGTGGGGGCATTGCTTACCTATTCGATTAACACCACTTATGTAAATGGAAAAACTGACCTCTATCGGTTAAAGTGTTTGTATCTCTCTCGTTCGGAGGAGTTTTTATGAAAAGTTTATGGTATTAGAAAACTAACAAAATTTTACACATTCTATAAAAAATTGAGTTTTGTTCTCAAAATGTGCACACATAACAGTGATAGTCGGAACAAAAAAGCTTATATGAGAGCCCAAATCGATCGTATCTCCTTCATGCAAAGTAGTTTTTGTGAACGGTTTGCAGCATTGAAAAGTTGATAAAATTTCTCATATTCGATTAAAATCTAATTTCTTTATCAGACTATATACATAACTGTGATAGTCGGAATAGCAGATCAATCATGGACCCGAGTGAGTCCCGAACTGGCTATGGGCCAAATACGCAATGCATGCATTGAATGTATATTGATGTAACCTTTGTAAAAGCAATTCTAAAATAATATTTTTCAAGAAAACTCGTGTGTAAACTGTACACCAAATAATAAAAATAAACCTGTTCTTACACTAGTGGTAAGACCAGGTCGAACTCAGGGAACGGGATAAGGCAATGGCAATTCACTTGAATTATCCACTTTATTAATATTTTAGAAATAAAAGAATTACACTGTTTACAAAAACGTAAATAGTA
The DNA here is from genome assembly GCF_984573655.1 of Nuphar pumila. Lineage (NCBI taxonomy): Eukaryota > Viridiplantae > Streptophyta > Magnoliopsida > Nymphaeales > Nymphaeaceae > Nuphar > Nuphar pumila. The sequence continues at coordinate 100,326,151 of NC_143256.1, forward strand.
AAACTAAAATCTTAATCTAACTAAGCTCTGAGACTCCGATGTTAGCTGAAGAAGCCACAAAATCAACTTCACTACCCGCCCTCCTCCATATGCAATTGAACCGGCAAAATAATGTTAGTACCTAATCTACTTCAAACTAAACAAGATTAAAAAAAGAATAAACAATTTAATGAACTAACTAGCACTAAAGATCTAACTGACTAAAAAGTATATATATATATATATATATATATATATATATATATATATATATATATATATATATATATATATATATATATATATATATGTGTGTGTGTGTGTGTGTGTGTGTGTGTATGCGCGTGTGTGTGTGTGAAAAGCAAAAGCTTTAGCATCATTCAATATGATAGCAATCTTAAAAGCATGAGCAAATACATATAAATATAATATGCGAAAAGCAGGAGCCTTGGCATCGTTCAATGTGATGACAATCTTAAAAGAATAATCAAATACATATATATCGAGAAAAATAAAACTTTGGAACTAATTAGTGTACAAACCTACCAGGATATGTGGTGGTGCTTCAACGAGGTGGTTGAGGCACTCTTATGTCATGGCCGACACATCCTTTACGTCCGGTATGGTCACAACCAAGAGTGTCGACCAAGAACTAGTTTGAACCTAGCTTAGGTCTAACTGGGTTCAAACCTATCTCAATTAGGCTACGTTAGGTCGGATGGGTTTAACTTAGGCAAGGAAATAGTAGAGAAGGTCAAGTTGTCAGGATCATGGGGTCATGTCCCAACTAAGTTCAAACTAGTTCAAGTGGGTCCAAGCCCACCCCAACTAGGCTAAGTCTATGTCAAGTGAGTTTGACCTAGGCTAAGACCAAAATAAAAGAAGAGAGAGAAAAGCTAACCTGGTAGGTCAAGTGAGTCTTGACCAATTGGGCTCAGCCTGGGCTAAGCAGGTCCAAGCTCACTGCAAGTGGGATTGGTCTAGGCTAGAACCAAGAGAGAAGAAAGAGGAGAGAGAAAGGGCTGAAATATTTTTTTAAAAAGGAGGGAGTCTCTTATTTATAGGCAAAAATATGGATCTTGGATCCTCTAAACACCCCAAATTTTTCAAAATCTTTTAATTATTCCCTTCTTGCCCCTAAATTCATTTTTTGAGCAAATGAGTCATTTTTAAATCTAAGTTCCAGTTCATTTCTCAAATTTTAATGAAATTAAGTTCATTTTATATGTTTAAATAGATTTCGGATCTGGATCCATTGTCCAGATCCAAATCCGAGTCTCATCGTCCAAATTTTAAATTAAAATTACAGAAAATACCAAAAATAATTTTTAAATAGCTCGGACAGTCCATCCAACATCCGTTTGGATCTATTGCGTTGTATTTCTCGATTCGAGTTCCAAGACTCGAACATTTTCTCAAAACTCGGGTCCAAACCCATTCTTCTGAAGAAATTTCCTCGAAATGGTCAGAAATTCTCAGAAAAATACTTTTTGTAAATATTTCTCAGAAAAATACAAAAAAAATAGTGTTTAATCTTTGTTTTCTCGTAAAACTTTAAGATTTTATTTCAAAAAAAATACAAAAAAATGAAAAATGCAAAATAAGAAAGAAACCAAAATTAGTTTTGGTTTGAAAAACCTCTTTCGAAACCATTTTTTTGCAAAAAACTCTTTTTGAAAAAACCACCATTTTAAATTTTTTTTAATAGGGAACCTCCTTTCAAAATTTTTTTTTTTTCTTTTCACGATTTTTTTTTGGGTTACGAGAGACTCTTCCTTGGCTTTTTTTTCGCAAACCCCCCTTTCTTCCTCTTTCAGCCGCTCTCGTCCAAACCCTCTCTGAAACCTCCTCCATCCATCCCCCAACCGATCAACCTCGCTTCTCTTTCCATCGTTGATGTCCAACGGCCTGGACCCCTCCAGAAGCTCGATCCCCCTCTTTAAAAAAGGGATGAAGGAGAAGGGTTGGGGATCCGTTTCCACCCTTCCCCCTTTCCTCTTTCCTTCAGATCGCTTCCTTACCCCCGCACCTTCTTCAACTTCTCAATCCGCCCTCACCCCCGCATAGTCTTTCCTTCGGTTTCTTTCAATCGTTTCACCCCCGATTCTTCCCTCTCTCATCCATCGCCAAAACACCCCGTAATCCCCTTTCTCCTTTAGAACCTCTGTGGAGCCAACCTTCCTCCCCTGGCGGATCGGGGAAGACCTCCGCACCTTCAGCAAGCAGATCGGGAAGGAATATCGCCCCATCCGATCTTCCCTGGCCTTCCCCTTTTCCCTGTCCTTCAGAATCACCGCCATCAATCCCTCTTCAAAGAGCCTTCCCCAGGTGAGCTATGGTAAGTGGTCATTCTTGCTTTATTTTCTGATTTCTCTTTCGTTTTCCTATCTTAGAATCCCATTTACGCACTAATGGTGGTGCCTAATTACTTGTGCAATCTCGGCCCATCCCCGTGCCACAGCAACGGGATCTCTGATCCCAACAATTTTCCTTTTCTTTTTTTTTTGAAATTTCTATTCGAATGCTTGATATATTGCTCAAATACATCTGTCTGTCATGGTGTAGTCTATTTTTTTTTTCCTTCTTCATGTGCTCATAAGCATGTAATATCCACATGCCTTCACTGTGGATATGCTGCTCCTTATGTTTTTTGCAAGCAAGGCCATAACGCAGGGCGTGATTTATCTGAGTATATCACTCTTGATCCATTTAATCTGAGTGGTGTTGCAGACCTCATTCAGGCCCCTCCAGCCAATAGGGGGTCTCTTCAAGTTCATCATACATGCCAGCATGATCAAATCATGAATGTGAGCTCTTGAATACATGATCGTTTGTTCATGAACCACCGTGCAATAGGATGTGTCGATAGGATATTTTTGCCCAAACTGAGATTCTTCAGGTAAGGTAAAGCAATATGAATTTCTCCTGTGTTATGTTGGTGATTTCTCCCACCATATTCAGTCTCTGCGCATCCATTTATTTTCTGCATTACCTGTATATATGGCTTCTTAATATGCATCGTTATTGTCTTATTCATAATGATCCATCCTCATTTGTTGCATCTGTTACATATGCATTATATCTCATAATAGTTATGACGCCAGAGGATTTCTGGATCCCTGCCCATCAGGAATATACCCTGTTTCAAGAATTTGATAGATTTTTTCTGCTGAACCACAAGGATCATTCAATGCCATCGCATAGCCAATGATCTACTAAAGTGTTTACCAGACTTAGAAGCTGCTGGACCTTTTGCCAGAACGTGTGTGCCTACGTTTTTGGGGAAGAACAGAGGATCATAATCCCATTTGGGCGTTGTTAGTATCCATTACAAATTCGGGCCCTGCAGCCCATCCATCCTCTGGTAAGATCATCTCAGGCCTACAAAATTTCAATAGAGACAGTGTTGCTGCTGTAGTTACTGTTGCTGATAAGGCTGGAGCAACACATGTGGACATAGCTTGTGATCCAGAGCTAGTGCAGTTTGCACAGAGCCTTACTTCTCTTCCAGTATGTTTGCTTTGAACTTTATTTCTTAACTCCTTTTCCAGTATGAAACTGCACTTATGAGTGCAAAAACTCAGTTCAAAAATTTTAGGGATTTGCTCTTTTGAATTATTATGTTGATATCTCACTATATGTGTCACCACAATCATATGCACTGCAAATTTTCATTTTGGGAAATAAGAAACTTATTGCTAGTTGAACAACTCAAATGGCTTGAACGTGCTGCAAAGATGACGGCCAACGGCATTAGATCAACATTCCTCAATTTTGAGGGAAGTTGTGATTGCTTGGGAACCGAGCATGTTGAAATTAGTTTTAAATGAAATTTTCTAAATACAAAATAACATGTATTTGGCCACAACATATCCATTAGACAGTTGTCCTTATGTCATCAATAGATAGATAGACTCTCTCTGTGCGTGTGTGCAGCCTCAGAGCACTTCTTTGTTAAATGTTTGCCCTATATGTCACTGAAAGTGTACCATTAGTTGCAGTTTGTAGGAGTCATTCTGGCTTCTGTGCATGATATATATATATATATATATAGAGAGAGAGAGAGAGAGAGAGAGAATTTGAAAATCTTTAGAATGGCTTAACTATATGAATATTTCACTTGAAAGATTTTCCATTGACTTACAAATAGGGCAAAGTCTACATGTTTAGATCTATAAAATCTACCAAATGCATTGGCGTTTGGTTCTTGGTAGCATTTCTCTTCAACAATATTCTCTACCATGTCAATAGCTTGAGAATTATTCATTTATATTCCTTGTTATGTCCTAAGATTGATGCCTTGCAACTCATAAAATAATTATAGCAAAATGGTATGGTTATTCATCTCCTCAGGTATGTCATGTGAGGAATGTTATTGTTGGTTTGTGGCTTCTAATTGTCTGTAATTGGCAAAGGGTACTGGCATTTGTAATCTCTATCCATATTATTAATTGGATGTGCCTGATAATTGGAGACATTGACTAATTAAAGGAGATATGACTTTCTAATTTCAATTAATATGCCAAATATCACTCTATCACAACAGCAGGTATATACTTCACATGTAACACATTTCTTGCATTCCTTCATTTACAATACATACATTTCTCCATTTAACCATGTGCATACCATGATATCTTTCATTTGTCTCCTTATTTTGCAATGTTGTTTCATGTTAATTTGGTTTTGCAGGAATATGCAGAAATTGTTAAAATCCTACTTAGATTAGGAATTGTTATTTTCAGTTCAAAATTTGTAACAATTAGATCCTAAATGAGAATTTGCATTTCCTATTTTAGATAGAATGAATGAGCATTGTTAATATCGTAAATTGTTTATTTCCATGCCTTTTACCTTTATTTTCCAAAAACCTCACAATGGTGAAACACGAATGGCACGTGCACCATTTCGTAGGAGGTAAATTAATCCTAAGTTGATGATTTACATCAATGGCCATAGTCAGGATGTAAACAAGACTTAGTATTTTTATCTTTTATAAAATAACACTGGACCCATATGTTTTTTTTTTCAAAGATCATCATATTTTCAAATATTTCTTTCTTTTATTAGAGTTTAACTTAAAATTGGCTCAAAATATATACCAATGGCCATAGTCAGGGTATATTGAGAGTTAATTTCATTTTAAACTCTATAAAAGCACAAAAATATGTTTTATTCTTCACCTGAATTTAAACATAGATTATTATATAATACATTCAATGACCATAGTCAAGGATGTATTATGTCTTCAATCTAGTTTTAATTCATTTAAAGAATGGAATAGCTTTTCAAAAATCCAATTTAAATTCTTTAAATTCATTCATCATTTAGGATAGAACTGCATCATATTTTCAAAAATTCATTTTTTTCAAAATTCCAAGTGATATTAATATTTTCTTCAATCAATCTTCAATTCTTGTAAAATCCTATTCATCTTTTCATTTTCAATTCTATTTTATCTTCAAAGTTCAAGTTAACTTTGAGATTTCAAATTCATTTCATATTCAAAAAAAAAAATTCCAAATCAGATTTCAAAGTTCAATTTGACTTTGAAAATTCCAAATTCATTTTATATTCAAAACTCCAATCAAATTCAAAGTTCAATTTAACTTTGAAATTCTTGATTCATTTTCTAAATTCCAGATTCAAGCTTCAAATTCAAAGTCCAAATTGACTTTGAAATTCATTTGTATATTCAAAATTCAATCCTCAAATCAATTTTGGAAATTCCAAATCCAAAATCAGATCAACTTGGATCCAGTTTTCTAAATACCATTCTACCTTTGGATCTTAGACTTCAGATCCAAATTACATCTTGAATTCCAGACCTGGTATCCAAATCCATCTTAGGATCTAGAGTCCAACTCCCTTTTGGATCTCAGACTTCAGATCCAAAATCCATTTTAGGATCCAGAATCCAATTCTATATTGGATCTCAGACTTCAGATTCAAAATCCATTTTAGGGTCCAGAATCCAACTCTACATTGTATCTTAGGTTCCAGATCCAAATCCCTTTTAGGATCCAGAACCCTACTCTAAATTGAATCTCAAACTTCAGATCCAATTCCATTTTAGGATCCAGAATCTAACTCTATTTTGGATCTCAGATTTCAGATCCAATCCATTTAGGATCCAGAACCCAATTCTACTTTGGATCTCAGACTTCAGATCCAATTCCATTTTAGGATTCAGAATCCGATTTCACTTTGGATCTCAGACTTCAGATCGAAATCCATTTTAGGATCCAGAACCCAATTCTACATCGGATCTCAGACTTCATATTCAAATCCATTTTAGGATCCAGAACCCAATTCTACATCGGATCTCAGATTTCAGATCTTAAATCCATTTTAAAGATCCAATTCCATTCCCAATTTTACATTTCAAATCCAAACTCCATTTTTCAGATCTCATCTGAACGTCCTAAATTCACTTTATTTCTAAATACCATTCAAGGTCATCATTTAGATTCAAAATTCATTACAAGTTTTATCTCTTCTCCTAAATCTAAGTTCAAAGTCTATTTTCTGACTTTGGAATTTCTTTCCCTTTTCTCTTTTCACTCAACTTCCAATCATTCTTTTCAAATTCAAAGATTTATTTTCCCAACTCTAAATTACTTCAAAGACTTATCTATCTCAAGTTCTAAAGTTAAATTCAACCATTTCTTCACTCCCTTACCAAGTTCATCTCGGAACACTTGTAAATTTTCAAAATATCTTTCAAAAAGAGCATTCATCCTTGCATTACACAAGCATGATTCTTTGTGCATTTAGATTCTTAGGATAAATTCTTAGATGATATTTAGGCAAAGCAAAAGGCATAGATTTGATCCTTGGTTCGATTACCCCTGGTAAAGGCGCCAGGAACGGTCGAACCTCGTACCCACGAGCGAATCCCGTCTCTCCATTTTCCCGCAAACATTTTCAAAACGGAGGCGAGTTAAATTTCTAAATATTTTCAAATCAAGGTCAAGTGAAACCCCGCAAAAGAATTCCTCTCTCTCTTTTCTTTCTTTCTTTTCTCTTCTCTCTTCTTTTTATCTCTTTTTATTTTTCTCCCTTCAAAAAGGAGGAAAATGGAGGTTAGAAAAGGAAAAGAGAATGAAGAGAGAGAAACCACAAGAGAGGAAAAATTTTGTGATGATCACAGATCCATATGTGGTGTGGATCTGACCCAAACCCCTTACTTGATCTAAGACCCAAACTTGGAGATAAAGTAACAAAATAACTTTTATATCCTTGTGGGGCCCACCTAATGATTCCATGGGATATTTATGTGGGGCTCACAAGATATGTTTGGTAAGATATTTTTGTGGGATCCATTGAATATTTTTGTGGGTCCCACAGATTATTGGGGTTTCGTCAATATTTTTTGTGAAAAATTATGAGTACACCATTTTCTTCGTATCGATAAAACTTAGAAAGTTGGCTCTTTGAAATCTCCTAATTTTACTAAGAAAAGAAGTTATGACACTCTAACTGTTTGAGCATATATTTATGAGGACATATACGTTATAAATATAATTGGTTTGTTGAAATCGATTTGTTTCGCATTTTTTGTCGATATGCTACTTTTATATAAAACACCTTATGGATTTATTCAGAATTTTTACTTAAAAATTATGGGTCATACATCATTACACCTTAAAAGAATTTTGTCAACAAAATTATGGATCTTGCATGATTAAACTATACTGCATGAATAACTCGAGATATTTCTTCTGTATATTGGATTCATAATGTTATCAACAAAAAGACTAAGTATGTAAGACCCACAAATTTTCAGCAAAAGTTCTTAATAAATTTACGAGGCATTTTCATGTAAAAATAGTATATGAACCCGAAATGCAAATCAAATCGATTTCTATGAACCAGTTATACTTAAGATATTCGTATCTTTGCAAATATATGCTCAAACAGTTAGGGAGTCATAACTTCCTTCCTGAGTAAAATTAGAAGATTTGTATGAACTAACTTTCTTAGTTACGTCGATACAAAGAGAATGACGTACTCAAAAATTTTCAGAAAAAAATCATCAAAAACCCAAATTTTTTGTGGGACCCACAAAAATGTTGGTGAAACCCTACAAAAATATTCCTCAGAAAACATCTTGTGGGACCCATAAAATATTCCATAGAATATCTTATGTGAGCCCCACACTAAAGGAACCTCCAGTCAAATCCAAAAAGCCAAGGAGCTTTTTTGGAAATAAATTTTTTGAAATTTCTAAAGAGGAGGTGGGCTTGGGCTATAAATAGCCCTCCCCTTTCTCTCTTCTCATAATTTTGACCCCCCCCCCTCTCTTTTTCTCTCCTTCTCTCTCAAAAACCTCCCCTACCTAGCCCACTTGGTTTGAGCCTGCCTAACCTGATTTGAGCCTACCTGACATGGTCTGAACCTATCTGACCTGGTCCAAACCTACTTGACTTGGCTTGAACCCAGCTGAGTCTAGTCAAAAGTCAAGGTTCCTTTTGGTCCTAAACTCAAGTTTGATTCACTTGACCTAGACCTAGCCTACTTTGGCTAATTTTGAACCTGCCTGACCCAGTTGACTTGGATCGAACCCAGTTTTGTCCAAACCACTTGGGTTTAGCAGCTTGACCTGTTCTTCCTCTTTCTCAACTAGGTCAAACTCATCTGACCTAGTTTGACCTCTCAAAAGAAGGTTCAAACCCATTTCGAAGCAGACCGAGCACACTGAAGTTGTTCTTTACCGATTGGAGGGTAAGTTTGATTCGTCGATCACACTCTCTCAAAGTATTTGATGATTTGTGTTGTGATATATATCATATACATTCTGAAGTAGTATGTGTCCCTAGTGCTTAGTTTACACCCTCTAAAACACTTCGATGTTCACACACATCTTTTTGCGACTATCATTAGATATTTTATGATAAAATCTCTTGCATATTGCAGTATATATGTATTTGATATTGTAATCACATCAAACGATACCAAGGCTCCTGCTTTGTGCATATTACATATATATGTATTTTCTTATGCTTTTAAGATTATCGTTGCGTTAAACGATGTCAAAGCTCCTGCTTTCTACATATTACATATATATGTATTTGCTTATGCTTTTAAAATTATTATCGCATCGAACGATGCCAAGGATCTTGCTTTCTGTAATTTAAATTATGTGTTTAAGATTGTCATTGCGTCGAATGATGCCAAGGCTCCTGCTTTCTGCAATTTAAATTATGCATTTAAGATTACCGTCGCATTGAACGATGTCAAGGCTTCTCCTTTCTATAAATATATATGTATTTGCTTTCTACAAGTTATTTAGTTTGGTTTCTCCCGTCGAACATTAAATATGCACTCATTTATGTCATCGCATTATAAAGCACAGGCTCCTGCTTATATTACATATAGTGCACATAAATAAGTGTTCAAATGGAGATCAACTCTAAATCGCCAATGTGATTCCATTGTCGCTCCTCGATCAAGATTCTGTTTAATGAATGAAGCCCATATTGAAAAGGATTTGTGTTTATGCAAAATCAATTTTTTTGTAAAAACCTATGTCACTTGAGCATGGCCTGGCTAAGGCCCAAGGTTCCAATGAACCTCGATGGATGTGAAGTACGCACAACGGTGCACATCTATTCCCGAGTTAAGCATAGTGATTTCTTCATCAAAGAGGGGAAAAGCTACTGAAATTTCTAAAAAGATGTTCATCGAGCTTAAAAGAAACATACGTTTTCTCCGTCAAATAGCAAAAGTGCTACTGAAATTTCTAAAGAAGCTCAACAAGCTCAAAAAAAACATAGCATGTTACTCCGTTATATAAAGGAGGTGCTGCCCAAATTCTGTCAAGTACTTTTTACAACGTAGAAAGGGTCATCACACTTCTGTTGTTAAAGCTGGAGAAGTGTTATCGAAATGGTTGGCAAAAGAATTGCCTAAACCGGTTGAATGACAAGAGGATACCCTATTATTAGAACGTTGTCAGAATGGCTCGTTCTCATGTTCGCCTATAAGGGCACTTTACTCGTAAGGGCCGAAGAGCCAGAGTAATTTTTACACCTTCACTAAGCCAGGTGCTCATTGCAGTGATATACGCTGAGCAGTCAATCCATTGAGATCGTGTCATATGCATGCTCATAGAAAATATTGTTGCACGACTAGACTCGTAAGGGTCGGAGAGCCAGAGTTCTATGACCACCTAAAAGAGGTGAGGTGCTTGTGATGATCATAGATGCTGAGAACAAAGTCAAGCATATATATGAATAAAACTTAAGATCGCAAACCCCGCGGTTGTTGACCATGTTGGGGAATACTGAATGGGGTCAGATACATATTTTCTCAGTGCAGGATGTACTGGCATACCCAAATGACATGCAAATATCTTACAAGTAATGGTTAGACCGGCAACCCCCTTCAGAACTATTGCTCACTATGGTAGACGGTGATAGTATAACTGCGAGTGACATGTATTTGATTATGAAGCAAAGAGTTCAAGAGTCCTCTCGTCACTCAGGAAGTATAGAGGTTGTGGTTACCCCTAAATATCTAAGGATTGAACCCAACTATTATAGTAGAGAATGTATCTGAACCGGCCTGTTAGAGTTATCCCGGTATGAGTTCTATCACCCTATCATGGACATGATCAACAAGCCTTTGGGGTATCTAAAATTTATAGAATAATAAACCCCCAAAATGTCTCGTTGATGCCTGAGTTCTAACTTCTCCTGTGTACCAGGGGGTAAACGGGTTACTATCAAAACAATATATAAAGAGAAGTAAAATTTTATTTACTTATATTTATGCATTGTATTGCAACAAGCATAAATAACCTTTAATTATAAGTGCTATGCTACACTGGCAGGCATTGGCGGCGAAAACTACACACATGAATCCATTGACTCAAAACATAACTAGTTCCTAAGAACTAGATTTCTTTTTCTACGTGAACAGTCTTAGATAGGCTCGTTGGTTGCCATATAATTGGCAGTCTTGAACTTTGAATGGACATATTCATTCAGAGTGCATTATCCAACATTGATAATAGTAGTCTTGTAAATCATGCATTGCTATCTATAGATGACAAGGATTTTACCCGATCAGCAACTTCAAAATATACTTACAATGTGATACTATGAACATGACGGATCTTGAACCAGGTTTCTTAGACTTAGGCACTGATACCAATTTTATAACACCCCAGATTTTCAAAACAATACTTGATCAAAAATTCATGGATTTTTATTTTTTGCTTTCTTTACAGCAGAATTTAGGAAAAGATTTTTAACAGCGAAAATGGACGATAATGAGTTGTCGATTTTAGAAAATACTGGGCAAGTCATAAGTATGTGACCAAACACTCATTATCCACCAAAGTGTTCTATTTATCAAAATGAGTTATTTATTACAAACATCACTGCTTAAAAAAGAAGTATTCTATAAAACTGGTTTTATAAAAGAAGTGGTACAATATTATCTAGAGAAACCCTGAAACTCGATGTTGCCTTGCTCTATCGCATCATAGGTTCAGTATATGTATTCTCCATTAAATGAAGTCATAATCATTGTTGTCCTGGTAGGAAAGCATTCAAAGCAAATCAAGTACAAACTCATGAAAATACACAAACGATAGTTCATAATAACGACGCTCAAATCTCCACGACTTAGCATATATCGCGAAAGTCTCCTCAAGGCTACAATTGAAACATACAAGCTCAAGTCTCCAAGACTTGGCACATCCATATCCCACGAATCCAAGCGAGAGCTTTTCAAGCTTAGCTCAGTCATGCGAATACAACACGGGTCTTTGCCCTATCAGTCTAGCAGTATACCGATCCCAACATCTTTCACAAGGTTATGCAAAAATCATTAGAACAATGCCCATGTATTTATATATTCATACATCATTGAACTTATAACTAATGCATTGTTTTGATATTAACTCCTTCACCCCCTGGTACATAGGAGAACTTATCTTCAGCGTCAAATGAAATCATCTGAGGGTTTATTATTCTATGTATTTTAGATGCTCTAGAGGACTGATGACCATGTCCATCATAGGGTGGTAGAACTCATGCTAGGATAACCCCACCAAGTAAATTCGGATGCATCCTCTACTGCAGTTGTAACACCCTAATTTTTATAACCCAAAAAATGATAGATTTCTTTTTTGAAATACTTTAACAAATAACAACAAAAAAACTCAACAGGTCTAAAACTTGGCGTGCTACTTCACATAACCATTTGCAATCATATAATTATGGAATTAAAACAAATTTTAAATTACATACGATAATAAAATTTAAATAGTCATATATGTCCAAAATTAATTACATTCAACCTTAACTCAAAATTTAAAATTTATCAAAATCTAAAACATCCATAAGACAAAGGAAAGGTAGGCTCAGTCTCTATCGTAACCTCCTTCCTTCGCTCATAAGAACCTACTCACTTCTTAAAAAACATAAAATCAGAGGAGTGAGACACAACTTGTCTCAGTAGGATAGATTATACTAAACTTGTAAAACAAAAATATGAATCATGAATTTCATCTAATTTTCTATAGTGAATTAAATCTAAGAGACTAAACATGCATTTTAATAAAGCAACAAGCACAAAAACATCAAATTTAAATAAACATACATTCTTCATTTTTAATTCAAATCAAATTCAATGCATAAACAGATAAAATGCATGAACTTACCAAACACGAAAGTCATCAAATCACTACAAGAAATATGCGTATTAGTGACGGACGTTATCCATCGCTATGTCGTTGCTAATCCGTCACTAAATATGTTAGCGATAACCTTTGCGACGGATAGCGTTTGTCGCATAACCCTAGTCGCTAAACTGCAGCAGAATTTATCTGTCACCAATCCGTCGCTAGGTAGCGTCGGATTGGGGGGGGATCATGCTCGTCGTTAATCTAGCGCTAAATAGAGACTGCATTTGGTTATGTGACAGAATTTAATCTGTCGCTAATTAGTCGCTACTATTTAACGAGAGATATATATCCGCCGCTAATGGTCATCACCAAATTGGCGGCATCCATTAGCGATGGCTTAAATTTCGTCACAAACCGACGACTGCCTCAAATTGGCGATGGAGTAGCGACAGATAATATCCATTGCTAATTTAAAAAAAAATAAATTTTTTTTCTAAAACTCGAGAAAAAATTCTCGTTATACAATTTATATAACCTGCTTATAAAAAAGAAAACACACATAAAAAATACATATACAGGTGGAACAAATTTAACACAAGTTCTAAATTAGGCAAACTTTAACAATCAAATGCAGTCCTTGCCAAGTTATAATTAGTTACAAGTATGTCAAAGAAATTAAACAAATGAATCTAATCCTTGTCAAGATTCTGAGCATCATCCTCTTCATTTTGTCGATCTGCGCCTTCCTCTATGCCTCCATCAGTTCCTCTACGCTGATCATCTCTAGCATCCTACAAGAGAAAAAAAATGTTAGTATTTATAAACAAAATTTAATAAAATAAATTATATGCAATGCACCTAATCTAATGCAACAAAGTAAATGGCTGAATGACACAAAGAATAGCAAAAAACTGAAGGACATTAACAGAATTCAAATATGTGTTTTAAGATTAAAAAAAATGTATAGTGACTCAATCATGCAGATATGTGTTTAAAGTTTGTCAAAGAATTTCACAGTGATTCACGCATGCATATATAGTATATAAGACTGTCAAATAAATGTGTTATGTATCACAATCATGCATATATGTGTTGCAAGACAGTAAAAAAACTTTCATAGTGATGAAATCATGCTTATATGTGTTCTAAGGCAGTAAAAAAACTTTATATGTGATTCAATCATGCCTATAATGTTCTAAAGCAGTCAACAAATTTTATAGTTATTCAATCATACATATATGTGTTATAAGGCATTAAAAAACTTTCATATATGCTAATATCAGGCTCATATATGTTCTAAGGTTGTCATAGTGATGAAAGCATGCTTGTATGTGTTCTAAGGTTTTTCAAAAACTTTTATAGTGATTAAATCATGCATATATGTGTTATAAGGTTGTAAAAAAACTTTCATAGTGATTCAATCATGCGTATATGTGTTATAAGGGTGTCAAAACAAATTTATAGTGAATCAATCATGCATATATGTGTTATAAGATGTCAAAAAAATTCATAGTGAGTCAATCATGCATATATGTATTCAATCATGCATATACTAGCTTGAAATCTAACGACATGAAACAAATGACATGAATCTTTATACCTGACGGGCACCGAAGCTCATGTTGAATGCAGACGAAGTTTCCCTATCCTGAAAAAAGTTGTACAACTCATTACGAATAATGTTGGGAATGGCTTCATTTAAAAGGTTTTGCATCTTTTCCTCATGATGCTGACAAACACCATCCCAAGACATAGCAAGGTCATTCGAACGTTGGGAGTTGATGTTGGAGGGAGAACTTTGAGAGTTGTGGCTGTAAGTGGAAACGATTAATGTGGTGTTCATGTTACTCCCAAACCCGAACACATGACCCTTTTTGGGTTCACCAGTTGCAGTCACCCATGTTGCAGGATCAAAAGGCGGATGCTGAGTGAAGTCATCGTCATATCGTTGTACCATTTGTTGCTCGCATGACTCCTACAAAGTAATTATTAGAATATAAATTAATAATTTAAAATTACAATGTTTATGATAATGTAATTCAAAGTAACTTGTATATTACAATGTTTATTAATACAATAAATATATACCGATGTCGCTCTCGCCTTCTCTGATACAAAATCTCCTGTGCTCTTACGTTTATGTGTTTCAACAAACACATCCTTGTAAGGTACAATGTCTCCTTTTTCTGCGTCCTGCAATGTTAAATGATAAAAAAATTGATTAATAAGTTTGCTGAAATATTTACAAACTTGACAATATATATTCATGAGTTGCCATTCTCTTGTGCTGGCTCCCAAAAGTCCTAGATCCACTTGTGTGTAGATGGGCATCGGGCATCTTCGCTCAATTTTATGCAGCCTTTGCTGAGCAATTTCGAAATTCATTGCTCGCCCACTTGTCGCACATGCCCTCCCAATAATCTCTTCTGATAGTAGAAGGCCCATGGCCCTTCCACTGCAGTGGATCATCTATCCCACCAGCTGCTTTTTTTGTTGCAGTCTTCATATTGTGCAACATGTCGACAAATCGATTGACATCCACCTTTTGCCACACTACCCTCTCGTCTTTCTCCTCGTTTGCAGTCGCGAAGCGATGGAAAGCTTATAATTACTTTCAGAAAGTTAGCACACATAAATATGAAATACTTCTTGCTATGATAAATGATTGCATACCATGAATGAGGACATTAATCTGTCTAACACCTCTCTCGGGTACTCTTTCCATTACGCTATCGGTCCTGAAAGATGATGCAGTAATGACTTCATAATTTCTCGTATTACTTCCTACTGCTCAAACCTCGTACTGCACATGAATTGATACACATTAACAATCGATTATCGATATACACTTTTTATAAGTTAAGTATTGGACAAGTGACAATGAAATACTTACAGTCGACTATCGATATACACTATTTGAATTACTTGTCGTGGGTCACACTGAGAATACCCTGCATCCGACGTAGGTGGTTCATGTATAGGCGAAATAGCACCTACAAAACAATGAGTTATAAATTCACACAATGCATATTTAAACTAATCAAGTATACAGTTATTTAAATGATATACCGATAGAAGTAGCTCATAAAGATGAAGGCTCAAACTGGCTACCACTGGGTGCTTGACGACTGTAACCTCCATGAACCATATTCTAACAAATAAAAAATGTCATGCAATATATTCAAACATTGCAATATATTTCGATATATTGGATCAGTTACACAACTTTATATCTTCATGAATACATAATCAAATCGAAAAAAACTTCATGCATGACATTCAAATATCAGTTATTTCATTCAAATCATTCTAACACATTACAATACATTCAATTCATAACTCTATACCTATTGAAGAGTTACAATACATTCAAAATATTGCAATACCTTCAAAACATTCAAATCATTACAATACATTTCAATACATTCAAATCAATCTAATCATTCAGATCAAATACAGGTATGTATTACAAGATGTATTTCACTAGCTCGAGAATGATTCCTCATCACTTGTTCGACTTTTATACTCTTCTTCTTCCTCCTCCTCGTCTTCGTCATCATCTTCTTCTTCTTCATTTAGCGCCCATCCACTTGGTATATCATTTGGATCACATTCTTCCATGCATGTACCATCAAACAATGGTGATATAAAATGCATACGATGTGCGACATCGTGACCATAAGAGAAGTTATACATATCATCTGATTGATAGTAATCACCCTCTTTAGCAATCTTGCCTTCCTGTAACTGATCATACTCGGGGTATAGTTTAAACTTCACCTTACAAACTGTCCACCATTCATTTCTATCTGACTTCCTTGTAGTCGGATATGAAGTATAGTAAACTTGTTGAGCTTGCGAGGCTAAAATGAAAGGTTTATATATTTCAAACCTTGATTTATGATTCACCTCCACAATGCCTGAGGCTTTGTCGACTCTTGTTGCCATGGGATCAAACCAATGACACTTGAATAAAGTTAAGTTATTATTTGTGCCTAAGTCAACTCTATTATTTCTTCTATAACATCGTAGTAGTCATATTCATTCTCACCGTAGCTGCTATCCTTGACGCACACGCCACTATTAATCGTTGACTTGTTGACATTGTAGTCTTTTGTATGTAATCGATAACCATTTACGATATACCCATTGTAACATTGCACAACTTTGGATGGACCATTTTGTAAATCACATATTCCTTGATCTTTAACATCACCATGGAGGACCTACAAGCATAAACAATAACTGTGATCACGACCAATTAAGTATCTTATTGTTGTTTACAAGGAAAGAATGTATACAATCGTCCTTACCAACTCTTTCAACCATGTCACAAACTTATTTTTACGTTCTTTTTATACTTCTGCATCAATGAGATGTGGAAGTTTTCTTCGCAACTCCAGATCAAATCGTCTGCACTTAACAAAAACTTATTTTACCTAACTATATACGCATGTATAGAACTTAGTGTTACATACTAAGTATACTTACTCGATGTATGGGTCGATTGCTGAGCAATTAAAAAGGATATAAATTTGTGTTGTGTCTTGCTCTCGATCTTCCAAGAGTCTTGACCGATAACTACCAAATGCATGCCCAAGTGGTTGAAATGTAGACAATTTGCCAGTTACAATTAATTGTTCATCATCATCATTACGAAGTGGGCATGTGTAGCGTGTTGGAATGTGAGCTTCAAAGTACATAGATGAGAAATTTGAAATCTCTTCTAAAGTGTACGCCTCACAAATAGATCCCTCTACTCTTGCTTTATTCTAAACCTTTTTTTTAGGTCAAACATGCATCTATCAACAATATACATCTCGGATTACAATAAATTTCTCAATAGAATTGAAAAGAAATTTTTTTAAAAACATATACCTTTCAAATGGGTACATCCACCGATATTGCACAGGTCCACCAACCCTAAGTTCATATGACAAATGTATGATCACATGTTCCATAACATCAAAAAATACTGGTAGAAAAATTTTCTCTAACTGACAAATAGTAGTTGCGATAGATTTCTCGAGATTCTTTACCTCAGATACTACGACTTCTGATGCACACAATGTTCTAAAAAATCTACTCAACTCGGATAAAACCCCCCATATAGGTTTGTCTAATATATCATGGAATGCCAGGGGTATCAACTGTTGCATAATGACATGACAATCATGGCTCTTTAACCCATATAATAGTCCATCGTCTATCTTCACAGCCCGGGCAATGTTAGAGACGTATCCATCTGGAAATCTCAACTATCTCAACCATTGACATACCTGCTTTACTTGATCTAGCCCAAGCATGTACTTTGCCTTTGGTTTTAGTACTTTGCCATTATACTATTTCAGTTCTAATTCTGCTCTTTTACATATTACTTTTAAATCCATACAAGCCTTTGGATTATCCTTCGTTTTTTCTTTCACGTTCATTACCGTATTGAACACATTCCAAAGCGAAGTTCTGATGAGTACGATCAAAGTATCTTCAAGCTTCTGCGTCTACAGGATGTGTGATCTTGTCTTCATCATGTCAAACTTTATTTGCATGCCATATCATTTGTTTAGCTGTCCTCAAAGACATAAAGTTGTTGCAATCTAGAGGTGAGAGGAAAGTAGCAGAGTGACTTATATGACACTTTTTTTTACCTTGTGCTACCATTTTCCTTTGTATTTAGCTTGAACCGAGGATGTCCACATGATGGACATGATTTGCTATTTTATCGGTCTTTAAAATACATCATGCAGTGATTGGGACAAACATCTATCTTTTGATACTTCATACCTAGAGCATTAACCATAACCTTCGCACAATAGAGATTTTGTGGCAATTTCTCATTTTTGGGCAACATACTCTTCACAATAGAGCACAGACGGTCAAAACATGATTGACTCAAATTATACTCTGACTTCAAATTCAGTAGTTAAAGAACTGCAGACAAGATAGTGTGACTCTCGCGACCATTCCACAGTGGCTTATCAACATCTCTAAGTAAGTCATAAAATGTACTAGCTGCATCGTTTATTGCTTCTTCCTCTGCCTCGGTTTGTGAATCGCTATGTCCCATAGCAGAACCCATTTCTGGTCCTACGACATCAAATATCAAATCCATATATAGATTATCGTACACCACATTTACCCATGCGTCAAAATTATTTTAAAATTCTTCACTATGAAGCATCCAATTATGATAACCACTAACAAAACCCTTCCTGTGTAGGTGATGTTTAACGTCATGAGGTTCTACAAATTGATTATTCTTACATATCGTGCAGGGGCATCTGATTCGACCGGTGGGATCCACTATACTGGCCGTTGCGAATTCAATAAAATTGTCAACACCATCAATATATTCATGCGACACCTCATTATCAACTATCTTACAGTACATCCATTCACGGTTTGCAGCCATTTTGTCCTATAATATTACAGATATTATCATCACCAGTTAAAAGAGAATCTTAATAATGCTATGATGAAACAAATATCTAATTTATCTATTAATTCTTGTTTGGTGATTGTTTGTGAGCATTTTTTTATTTAAAGTAATATATAGATTTTCGTGTGCAACACCATCACATCATATTTATACACATCACGAGGATATTTAGAAATTTGAAATCACATTACATAAAACGATATATTCATTTGAACAAAAAATTTATGACACAATTTCACATGGAATGCATAATCAAATGGAAAATAAGTTTATACAAGCATGGATACAGACACATCAAACATTGCAATACATTCAAATCGTTCATATTAAAACAATATCAAACATGTACCTACAACAAACACACTCCAATATCCTGCTAACTACTATCATGCCTAGCATGGAATCTGTACTCCAAAAATAAGAACACTTCTATTATTATACATTAAAATCATGCTCAGCATGATCTCCAAACTCCATCAAAGCAGTCCTAGATATCCACAACTAAGTGAGTGTATGAACAAAAAAGTGTTGCATCTAATAAATTAAATAACATGTGATGCGCTTGCATCACTTACTCACCACGGGTATTTACCCGATTTGAATTGCTTTTGTCTTTGCATTTTTTTTATTTCTTTTTGCATTGCATTTTTAGTCACATGTGATGCTTAGCACTAAGCATCGCACAATTAGCTCAGCAACGTACCTACGAAACACATATATACAAAACAAAACAGGGAGGGGGCTCGACCCCTCCTTGACAAAAAAAAGGAGGGGGCTCGACCCCTCCCTAGCGAAAAAGGGCAAAAAAAAAAGGGGGGGGGGGGCTGAGCCCCTCCCGGGCATCCCGTAAGATAGGGAGGGGGCTCGACCCCTCCCTGGCGAAAAAAAGGGAGGGGGCTCGGCCCCTCCCTGGAGAAAAAAAAGGCAAAAAAAAATGGAGGGGGCCGAGCCCCTCCCGCGACTCCCGTAACACAGGGAGGGGGCTCGGTCTCTCCCTGGCAAAAAAAAAAAACAATGGGAGGGGGTCGAGCCCCTCCCTAGAAAAAAAATGGGTGGGGGCCGATCCCCTCCCGCGACTCCCGTAACACAAGGAGGGGGTTCAACCCCTCTCTGACGAAAAAAACATAGGGAGGAGGTCGAGCCCCTCCCTCGACTCCCGTAACACAGTGAGGGGGCTCGACCCCTCCTTGACAAAAAAAACAAAGGGAGGGAGTCGAGCCCCTCCCGCAACTCTTGTAACACAGGGAGGGGGCTCAACCCCTCCCTGGCAAAAAAAAATGGGAGGGGGGCGAGCCCCTCCCGCGACTCCCGTAACACAGGGAGGGGGCTTGACCCCTCCCTGGCAAAAAAAACATAGGGAGGGGGCCGAGCCCCTCCAGCGACACCCATAACATAGGGAGAGGGTTTGGCCCCTCCCTAACGAAAAAAACATAGGGAGGGGGTTGAGTCCCTCCCGTGACTCCCGTAACACAGGGAGGGGGCTCGGCCCCTCCCCGACAAAAAATGTAATGATCGGCCTGAGCATCGGGCATCAGCGAAGGGTAGGTCGGCGGAAAGAGATAGGGGAGTCGGGGATTACCTGAACATCGCGCGTCGGCAAAGGGGGAGGTCGACAGAAAGCGGCGGGGGGGGGGGGGTTGACGACGGGGGAGCGTCGGGCGGCGGGCCTGGGGGCGACGGGCGGCGGACCCGGGGGTCACAGGAGGCAGGCTGGGGGGCGATGAGAGGCGGGCAGGGGGGCAACGAGAGGTAGGCTGGGGGGTGATGAGAGGCGAGCCAAGGGGCGACGAGAGGCGGGCAGGGGGGCAACGAGAGGTAGGCTGGGGGGTGATGAGAGGCGAGCCAAGGGTAGACGGGAGGTGGACCGGGGGTAGACGGGAGGTAGGCTGGGGGTGACGAGAGGCGAGCCAAGGGTAGACGGGAGGTGGACCGGGGGTAGACGGGAGGTAGGCCGGGGAAACGCAGTGGAGACGAAACAAAAAAGAGAAAGAAAGGAGAAAAAATTAGGGTTTTACGGGGAAATTAGTGATGAATTCACGACGGTCAAATTCCGTCGCTATTTGGTGACAACTTAGTGACACAATAGTTTTGTAGCTAATCCGTCGCTAAGTTGCAATGGATATGGCGACGGAATAAAATCCATCGCTAATCCGTCGCAACGTAGCAACAAATTATCGATAAAATATTTTCGTCACTAAAATCACAAATAAATGATATTTTAGCGATAAATAACTTGCTCTCGCTACTCCGTCGCCAATTGGTGACAGATTTTGTCTGTCGCTAATTAGCATTTTTCTTGTAGTGAATGTTGCATAAATTTGTATCTTCGATTAAGTGTTATTTCTTGAATGATGAATGCAATGCCTAACTAATGGGCATACATCTTCAAGTTATCACTTCTTAGCCCTGCTGGTATGATATAGGCTTAAAAATTATATCAGGGTCATGGCGTAGGGGTATTTTCATATATAAGAGTGGCTTTGACATGGCCAGACACCTTTTACTAGTGACAGGGTGAGGGATGATAATTCAAGAGAGATTCCCAACACCTTTAATCCTGATGCATCAGATTTTCTCATGAGTACCTTAGCCCTCTATGCTGCAATCTAATCAGAGGTTTCCTCATAAAATCGTAGGAGGGGAGGAGCAACCTTCCATGCTCAAAACTTACTTGACCTATGGAGTTTTGTACCACTTACCACTCTCCCAGCAAGTATCTTTTACTTGCGATGTTGCATTATTTTACTTGATTACTTGATATGTTTTATGAAATCATACTTGAATCTATCAAAAGGATTCAGCCTCGTATAGAGCAATGGATGCATTTGCAAAGCAGTGAAACATGAATTCATTTATGCTTTTAAAAATAAACACGTACATATGCATAAATAAAAATTTCATACATTTCATGCTTTGGATAACATATATGCATGTACATGAATAATACGATAAAGAAACATGTCTTGCATATATCCATATAATTATAACATCAACATCATCATCAACATGTTCAAATATACAACCACAACTAAAATTTGGGATTTAACATCACACTTTGCATGTTAGACCCTTTGGTTCATTCATTAATGCTTAGCTCCCTTTTTCACATGTTTAGTTATTATAATTTTTATTCATGACATAAGGTAGGTACATCTTATATTGTATAAATCAGACATGTATATGCAAATACATTATGCATACAAATCATACAAGAATTTGCATGAAAGATAAATAACTACGCATGAATCAAAGTTGGACCTTTAGACCAACTCTAAAAATGCAAAACTCTCAACTCAGTCTGACTGTTACAGAGTTCACAATTTTTTTTATAAAAGTTAAACCGAGTTGAAATTTTCATAGATCATATAAAATTTCGTCAGCTTTCTGTAGGCACAAACCGTTCATAAAAATTTCTCCATATGAGGGAGTTACGAACGTTTTACTATAGACATATTAGATTGTGTTTCAACTATTACAGAACCGTGCATAGACCATGAACATAAATACAAATTTCACAAAAGGTAAGTTGTTATCTTTTCAACGCAATAAACCACTTATCAAGACTCCTCCGGACGCGAGAGTTATGAGTATTTTATTGGTCGGATGTCTGACCAGAAAAATATGATTCCGGGTCTATGCATTCAGGTGGGCCCAAACCAGGTCACCCGAATCCATACACTTGGAATTTTTGTGATATAATTTAATTAAAAACCATAATCAAACTACACATCCAAGTCTGATCTAATATCATTGAAATAAATCATATTTTTCCTTAGTCGTTTGGCCAGAAAAATACACCCATCTTACACATGCATTATTTTCTCAAAAATTAATTAAAAAAAACACAATTAACGAAATAAATCATAGAATTTACATGAAAATAAAATTCAGAAAAAATCTATAAAAATTACAGAGTATGTACATAAACATAATCTAACAACTATAATTAAAAATAGCATGGATCTAACTACGAAATTCGTAATTTTTTCTAAATTTAGCAATTTCTTTTTTCAAAACCCGATATGACTAAAATTGTGATATCTCAAAATTTCGACCATAAAAATTTACCAATTTTTTATAGAATGTCTACAACAACCTACTCTACTAATCCAAATCAATACTTTTAAAAAAATCATAGCATAATTTGTGTATTTTCAAATTTTACTGATTTATTTTTTGAGAAATCAGTTTTTGAGTAAAATATATTTTTAAAAGGGGTTTTCTCTAAAAAAACCCTTCTTTTTCCATCTTTTGATAGCCATAAGCCAAACTCACATATAAGAGGGTTTGTTTAGGATCTATTCTTATGAAAAAACCAGTGAAATTTGTGCTATGAATTTTGTTTCGTAAGAAAAGTATAAATCCACCTATCTTTTTTTTTTATCGAAAATCATAAGAGTGAAAACAGTGTGAGCACCGAGTGGACTCGAACCGAATACTTCCTTCGAAGTGGTTGTGACACCTGGCTGAACTCCCTCTAATGGAGTTTTAGATCTCCTCAAATGAAATGGAGGGAGGAGGGAAGACAATGGCGAGAAAAGAGAATAAGAGGGGAAATAAGATAATAGAGAGAGATGATATATATATATATATATATATATATATATATATATATATATAGAGAGAGAGAGAGAGAGAGAGAGAGAGAGAGAGAGAGAGAGAATATAAAAATCCAACAAATAAGGGAGTGGGGCATGAGCGTTAGGCCTTATGCTGGTGACTTAGATGTCTATGTAAATTTAGTTTTGCGTAAATTTGAAGCATTTTCAATAGGAGTTTCTTCACCAAAAAATGTTTTGAATGTGACAAGGCTTTTGAATCACTTTTAGCGATGGAGATCAATCACCATTTGTATACTTATTATAGCATAATTATATTTATTAAAAGTAGGAGTGTGTGCACATAACAGTGCAACGACAAAGTAAATAATGTAAAGCAGGATCCTGTATATATAATAGCATGACGGCAAAGTGCATAAAGCATGGTCCGATGCATGAAACCATGCATCAGGCTAACTTACGTAAAATAACATATATATACAGTAAATAGGGAACTAGTCACAAGAATACGCACTTGAATACCAAAGCAAGCATGTGGTTGCCTTGAGGGTGTGAACAAAGAACTAAGACCCTATGATACATAATTCACTGTAAATATCGAGAAGTAGTCACAAGGATACACACCTAAATATTGAAGCAAGCTTGTGGTGGTATGAAGGGCGTGAACCAAGGACTGACACCCGATATCGTTATTAAGGTGTATGGTAAGAATTTTTTTACCATACATGATAGTTATTTCATCAAATATAACTTGAAATAGAGAACGATGTGCAAACATACCAAAAATCTGAAAGAAGTGATTTAGCACAAGCGTAGAGGTGCTGTTAGGTCGTGGCCAGTACGTCCTTATGTTCGATATAGTCACAACCAAGAGCATCTCGTGTAGAACTCATCGGGATGAAGAAACACAAAAAAATCTAGAGAGAGACCTATTTTCTAAAGAGAGATCTTTTCTATAGAGAGCTCTTTTCTAGAGAGTCTCTTTTAGAGAGAGAGAGAGAAAGGAGAAAAACTAAAAAAAGAGGAAGAGAGATTGAGAGAGAGACCAAAATCGTGAATGCTAAAAAGGGAACCCCTCTCCTGTATTTATAGGCCACTAAGTGGGTATTAGATTTGGATATGGGTTAGATTCGATCCATATCCAATTACAAATCCAAAAGCAATTACTTAGGGGAGAAGTAACATAATGACTTTTATGTCCTTATGGGACCCACTAGTTTTCTTTTATGGGATATTTATGTGGGACCCATGAGATATTTTTTGTGGGGCCCATGATTATTTTGTGGGACATGCATATTTTGGGGTTTCACTGATATTTTTCGCAAAAAAAAGTGTGTACACCATCCTCTTTGTCTTGATGAGATGAAACTGATTTTCTTTACGAAATTATCTTCTTTTGACAAATGAGTGCAATATGGCTCGCTGAATGTTTTGATCGTATATCCTTGAGGATATACACGTCCTAAGTACAATTGGCTCTACAAAATCCTTTTGTTTCACACTTCAAGTTAATACAATGAAATTATGTAAAAATACCTTGCATTTTTATTCAGAAGTTTACTAAAAGATTATGGATCTTATACCAACGGTGATCTAGTTAAATATCAAAACAATGCATTATAGTGTAAGTTTACTAACAAATGAATGAATAGCTGTATGTTAGTACTGTTCATACATTGCCTTATGTAAGGCAGTTGTCTCGGTATGCTGTTGGACTGAATGTGTGAAAGACCCAAGTTGTGTTCACATGGTTAAGATGAGTTCAATTAGGAATGCATGCTTCGGTACAAGGGGTACCTGTGAACGATAGATACTACGCTAAGATACAAAAACTTGAGCTATGATTTGAAATAGATGTTTTCAACTGCAGCCCTTGAGTGACCATTTGTGTTTTAAATATATTATACTTATTAGAACTGAAATGCGTTTCTATTGGTATGGTATGATACGACCCCGTTTTTGGGGAATCCAAGTAGTTGACATGCTGTGCGAAGTGCAAAGTAGAGCGGCGTCATGATCCAAGGTTTCACCAGACTATTACTTGTGTAGACTTTGTTTTGTAGTATTGCTTTACTAAGCCGTATGAATTTATAATAAGAACTTATAAGTAAAAGGTTTTTGGTATTGCAATATGAGTATTTGATACATAGGTGTGATTCGCTTGGCGTTCTCTAAACCGACGTCCAACCATCGTCTTTTTGCTGCATTAATTCAAAAAAAAAAGTCTAAGATTTTTTACAAGTTTCAGTTTTGAAAATTCAGGATGTTACACCAAGTGTCTGGCCATGAATGAGCATAGTCATTGTAGGGTTCACACTTTCTTGGAAACCCCCTCATTTCTAAAGCATGCAAACATGCCCTAAAAGTATTTGCATAAATAGACATATTGTCAGCAAGGCTATATATATATATATATATATATATATATATATATTGATTTATTGGAAAGAAAAAAAAATTATTATAATGTCCTTGGATATTGTGTTACCCTAATAGATATCATCAAAAGGGCCCCTCATACAGTCGATTGTATAAAATCACTTCTCACATGCAATTGCACACGAGGCAGGATATGGTGCAATCACCTTTTTTTTTTTTTTACGATGAAGGAACCTTCACAAACAACCAGGTCACTTAATGGACCTGCCTCTCTGCAGGGTAAAACTCCGGAAAAAGAATACAACGACTCAGCGAATCGTATGATATGCCAAATCACCAATTCTTGGTGTTGTCAGGATCCATTTTTTTCGACGTGGTTGGGTGATTGACGTGGGTCCCACTTCTTGATGGAGTGGGGCAGCCACTACCTGGCGCTACTTGGTTGGGTGGGGCATAACTTATGGGTGTTCGATCCCGATCATTAAATCAACAATCTGTGGGTGCCAGTGTTTGTACAGTGGTTGGTGTTGATCGGAATACACAGCAACTTCGAAACGTTGAGGATCGTTACTTGGCATATTACGTGGGTTGTCCACACACTAGGGATGTAAACCGTTTGGATTCAGGTAGGATATTAGACCGAGTTAGTATCCGTCTAGTTAGATTTTGTTACCAAAGTCCGATGCAATAAATAAATATATCTAGGCTTGGGATTGGCATTTGCATCGAAATCCAAATCCTAATATACGTAAACATAAGATTTTAAGATAAGTGGATCCAGATTTAGGTTTAACTAATCTCCCCGACTTTGAATCTGAATCTAGATCTGATTATACTAGATCCGATTAGGTCGAACTGGGTAATGCTTAAATCCAAACTGAGTCTGATACGTTTACATCCCTATCATGGCCACACTGTAAAGGTCCTAAGGAAATTGGGAGAATAAGTTTGTGAAAAATGAAAACCGAATGATACGCGGATCAAATTCAAACGTAAAATGGAAAGGAAGATTTTTCCGTGTATGCTGCAAACATCTAGTCCCCTGAAAATTGATAATATTTCCACTCACAACTAATCAAGGGATATACATAGAGCAACAAGGAGAAATTCACAACACCAATAATACATAATGAGAGAGATGCGTTAGCATAAATTAGGCCTTGCACCCGCACACACACACACACTTGCGCGCGCACTCACTCACTCACAGAAACAGTGAAGCTGCAGCAGCCATGCCAATGAGGGTGGCGACATGAGCCTTAATGGCCAAAGCGCCGCTGGTGGTGTCAGTTGTCGGTGCCTCTGCAACGGGGGATGATGCTTCGGATACCGGTGGGCTCAGTGGAATGTTGGACGATGGTGATCCAACTGGTGCGGGGTTCGC
Organism: Nuphar pumila; assembly: GCF_984573655.1. NCBI lineage: Eukaryota > Viridiplantae > Streptophyta > Magnoliopsida > Nymphaeales > Nymphaeaceae > Nuphar > Nuphar pumila. The sequence continues at coordinate 100,353,531 of NC_143256.1, forward strand.
AGCATCGTCAGAAGGTGAAGATGCTGCAGGTGCAGGTGGGGGCTTGGTGGAGGACGGGGCTCCTGCTGTAGGGGTGGGAGAAGTGGCAGCATGGGTGGCAGTTGGGGGTGCAGCCTTGGCGGCGGATACCGGAGAGCCAGTGCTTACGCCGGGCGCGGTGGCCTTGGTTGGGGAGGATACCGGGCTGGCGGTGGGCACCAGTGCAGAGACGGTGGCCACGCAGGCGAGGAGGAGGACCATGAAGGTGGAGAATTGATGTGCCATTGCCGGTGCTGCTTTGTGGGAAAGCAGAGCGTGAGCGGGCTGGATTCCGGTAATGCAGCACTGGCCCCAATGGCAAAACGGTGGAGAGGGGAACAGCAGGAGAGAATGAATTGGTGGGGATTGGATGGGGAGTAGGAGGGGAGATACATATAGGTGCTTGGAGAGGGCGTTATGACCCCTCCCCAAACAGTGTGTGTGGGAGGCCGTTGGTACGGTTTAACGGTCATATGGGTTTGTGGATATAGAGAGGTCAGGGGACCGGGTCTACTGGTCAAGAAGCGTGCCCTTTGGTGGGCAGAGAGAGAGAGAGAGAGAGTTCAGTTTCTCAACGATGCACTTGGCATCTGTCTCCAAAATTAGCAGAGCGAGAGTATAGGTGTCTTTTATTCTAATTTTGGAGAGCTAGATAAGACCAAGTTTGTCAATATGATCTCTCTCTCTTAATTTTGATGGATTTTTACCCACCCCAGCTTCCAGTTGAATTCTGACCTCTCTATACCAGAATCGCCAAGATCATGTACTTTCATCTCTTATAACCGGTTTCTGGTGAGTTGAGATCAAAAGAACGCTTAAGTGACATGCATGGCTAAGTGCCATAGCCAAGGCACATAGCCGCTCCTTCGATCCGCTCTCGGTTTCTGGTATCCTTTTAGTTTAGCTGTGGAAGTTACAAACATAATTCTTTTGAATTGTCCAATAAGGGCTCTATCAATTTCCTTGAAGGGTCCATTTTTCACATAAGAGGAAAGGGAATGCCCTTAGTGTGAAAAAAAAATCGGTTTAAAAATAAATAGCGGCCTGTGAACACCCCAAAATTTTCAAAATGTTGTAAATATTCTTTTTTTGCCCCTGACCCCATTTTCAGGGTAATTGAGTCACTTTTAAATCTAAATTTCATTTTATTTCTCAAGTTTTACTGAAATTAAATTCATTTTATATATTTGACTCAATTTCGGATCCGGATCTAGATAAAAGATTCAAATCTGAGCTTCGTTGTCCAATTTTTAAATCAAATTCTCAAAATTACCAAAATAACCTTTTAAAAGGCTCAGACAGTTCATCCGGTATCCGTTTGGATCCATCGCGTTATATTCCTCGATTCGAGGTTTAAAACTCAAATATTTTTCTCAAAACTTGGGTCCAAACCCATTTTCTGAAGAAATTTCCCCAAAATAGCTTTGAAAACCCTCTTTTGTAAATATTTCTCAAAAAAATTATAAAATGATTTTTTATTTCTCCCTAGTTTCACAGTTTTATTTCAAATAATAAAATACCAAAAAAATGGAAAATACAAAGAAAAAGAAAAAAGAAAAAAAAGAAATATATATATATATATATATATATATAGAAAAGAAACAAAAATCAGTTTTTGAAAAACTTCTTTTTGAAAAATAAGCCTTTTGACAAAAACCAGTTTTTTGCAAAAGCTTTTGGAAAAGAATCGGCCTTTTAAAAAAATCTTTTGATAAAAAGCTTTTTTAACGAAAAAAACCAAGGGTTACGACGCCTCATCCCTCTTCTCTTTCGCAAACCCTCCAGAAGTTTCTTCTCCCTCTCTCGCCCGAATCCTCCATGGCCAACCCCCCCCCCCCCCTCCATGTGTGACCTTCCTTCCTCAACCCTTCGTCACCAATAGCATCTCACCCGATCCCTCCATCAGTCGTTGATCTCTAACTTCCCCCTCCAGAAGTTTCCTTTCTCCCTCACTCTCTCCTCCATCCATCTTCAACAGTTTTCTTCACTCTCCACCCTCAATCCTCAACGGATTTTCCCTTCTCGAGTTTTCCAGCCACCCTTTAAGAAGACCCACTCAATCCCCTCCAAGGGGATCATCCATTATCGACATCATTCTCTCGCATCCATCCATCTTCCATTAACTTGACATCCATCACCCACCTTCATCGACTTTTCTGTTGGAGCATCCAATCATCCATTATCAATTGAGTTTTCCCATTTCCCTTTCTCCTTCTCTCTGTTTTCCCTTGTTATTTTTATTATTTTTGATCGACTGAAGAGGACACCGCAGCAAAGTCAAGAAAGTCGTATTATCTCTTCTGCTCCATTTGAAGGAATCAGATTAACTCCTTCTCCAGAGCTCCTGCAAACTACGATCGCTCCTCTTACTTAATCGGAGGAAAAGGATCTTCTCACACAGTCCCTCGTATTCACGGTAAGGGCTTTCTTTTTTTTATTATTATTATTCATCTACTTTCTTTTTTTTCATCAGAGCACTCGCATAGTGTTGATCTTGCCTGTGACAAGCATCGACCTATGCATACTGTGCAAAATTAACAGGAATGGTAATATCCTAACATCTCGATGTCCAGCTTGCATTGTCATTTCCCGTTTATTTGGATGTTAGTCTTAACTGGTTTTGAATCCTGGAGTTCGTTTTTTTCTTTTTTTTCTTTTTTCTTTTTCCTTTTATTGTGTTGCTTTCGTTTTGATCCATCCCGAGCATCAATAGATGAAAGTCGGTTACTGTGAATCAAAGAAACGATCATTGCCTCATATTCTGGAATGCTTCATTAAACATGAGATGTAGCTCACGAACGTAGCCTTAATGCTTGTAGCTCAAGCAAGAATCTGGATGTCCTCTTTCATAAAATGTCAGTTTTTTTTTTCTTTTGGGGATGGGGTTCCGTGCTTGGTCCTAGAGTACATACTGTCATGTGGATTAAGAAAAAATTTGTTTGGTGTAATTGAGCATGTAGACAGTTATAGGAAACTGATCCGGTCAGTTTGCTCTTTTTACATTTTTAGCTTTTTGAGTTCTGAGCTTTAAATTGCCATTTCTTTCCTTTTTTTTGGCTAAAATAAAAGAAGAAGAAGAGAGAATCAAGACAATTGAGGGATATCATTAGCATAAGCCCAGTGACTGATTGTTATATACTGGGACATGCGAAAATTTTAAGTCTGTGCCCTCCAGAATCAAAGCCATGAGACAGGCTCAATCAGAGAAAGGGATGCCCTATGAGGTGAATTCTTGAAAGTAATTTTCAAATCCTTGAACATCGGTGGAGGACTTCTTCTGAATTAGCATCACATCAATAAATGTCTCAGCAAAACCCTTATTGTGCTGAACATCATAATCATCCCCATCCTGCTCATCCATGGTAAGGGGTGATATTTCCATCCTGCGATTCCTCTTGGTAAAAGATAACTTTAAAATATAGAGGTATATTTTGGGGTTGGGTCCGATTATATGGCTTTATTGCTAACTTCTTGTTTTTTTACAGGAGATCTGTCTTTTGGTGGATTTGATATCTAATTTTGTTGGGGTATCCTTCTGTTTTGCCTCTGACGAAGGTAGATCCATTCTTTGCATACCAATGTTTTGTTTCTGATATCGTATGTTCACCCTCGTTTATTCATCCCTTATCATATGTCGTTTTACACTGTACTGAGTTAATAGGTATTTTAGTATGTTTATGAAATTCATTTTCAGCTAGTTTTATCACCATGCTTATGAGTCTTGCTTTGTTTATTTTTTTTCTTTTTCCTTTTTTTTTATATAGCACAACTAATAACACCACTCTGATTCCTGCACATCCGTGGTTCGCTATCTCTGTCCATCATGGATCCCATCAAGGATAACAACAGGTTGCTTGTGCCAATATGGCACGACAACACTTAGCCATCTATTCCACTATTTATCATCTTGTTCAGTACAGAGTAGTTTGCAGAGACCGATTCACTTTGAATCGATCCACTGCTGGAAGTGATTGGCTAAGTTGTCTGGCAGGTGGTGGTTGTCTGGAATAGGTTAGGCCAATCCTAACTGAACCTTATGAAAGGTTCTTTATATGTTGATTATTTCTGATGATAACGACACTGTGGCTCTATGACAGATCCATAATTTGAGGAGCATTGAAAAGACTGATAATCGGTTGTCATTTCTTCTGTTTGTATCCTCCTGTGTGAGCATTAATCCAATTAAGATTTCTGTCATCTCTTCAATTTGCGATTTTTCGTGTATATTTCTTTAAAATATCTGATCATCATCAGAGTTATGTTGTTTCAAAACCTGCGTGTCATTTCTCTCTTGTGTACGTCTTTACACTGTTAAAAAAAGAAGAGAGAGAGAAACAACAGAGGGGTCATTTCTGTTGGAACAAGTCGCAGCCGTGGGCCAGAGCTTAGGGACAAGGAGACAGGTCTGCCAAAAAAAAAATCTGAAACCGGTGCAAATACCCTGCTGTATTACATGACAAAAACGCAAAATATGAACCAGTGGTTTAGTGGGCAACAAGAGTCAAATTTTTTTCTGTTCAGACCAGCAATCAGGTCAAATCTGAGCCTTGATCAATCTGATGGTAGGGTATCTAACTGATGTCAACTGAGTAAAGAATGGTGGTTGAATCCTGATATTATCTCATAGATGATGACTCTGTTTCTCCAGCATTAGACTTTGAAAATGATTAAGCCATATGATATATTTCTAGCTGACCCTCATATGACAACATTTAGGTTGGTGGTAGTGCTACCATCGTATCTTTTGGTGGCAGCTCTATGATGACACTTGTAGGAGGCAGGCGTCGGGAGACTCTGATCCACTGACTAAAAGGGAGAATTCACTTTTATCAGCAGATGTCTTTACATTACTCTCATGCACAACTCAGCACATAGATTTACAGAAGCTAGTTGTGAACTTTATTCAGATTCATGCTTAAATGTCCTTTTGTGTATTGTTTTTGTTCATCCACCACATGATGTCTAACAAATAGGTCTGGGAGCAATTTGTGCTCTCTCCTCTATTTTATTATTTTTCCCTCCTTCTCTTACTGCATGAGCACATTCACCAGCATCCTGTAACATTACCTGTGTTCACTTTATCTGCCATTTCACCTTCATTACATATTACCCACCTCATCACTTTCACTGAGACTACATCTCTTCATCACACATTCCCCATTTTTGTATGATACACATGTATATTGGGGAAAACTGAAAATGTTCATTTAGTTTTCCTTGTTGGGAAAGTCTTTTGCCCTTGGTGTTATATGTTGTGTCTTTTGAAGGAAAATTTCTAAGGCATTAAATGTTGCCAATGGTTGTGCCACTATTCATCACCACCCATGAATTCATTCTTCATTTTGCTATTTATGGTTCTGTTTTGCAAGAGGATGTTAGATATACTATTCCACATCCATGGGAACCATTGTCCTTGGTAAGTTTTATTGAGAACTTTGGTATACATGTTATTATATCGGCCACCATTGGTGGTAGAGATGTGTATATATATATATATATATATATATATATATATATATATATATATATATATATAACATGTATATACACATATATATACACATATACATACATATGTGAACTCATTAATAGTTACCCTTCTTTGGATCATCAATGCAGTTTCATTGGGTATTAAGTACCAAGTAGGTATATGAATGTCTCATTACTTACCTCTCTGAAATCAATGAGATATGTGCAATGTCTCTTCTATTTTTCATACTAATCAAGTGTTTTGCAGGAAATATGTGGAAAATGTCATCATTTGGGATTTGTATTTTAAGTGTTGTAATAAGTTAGATCTTAATGAGAATTTACATTTCCTCTTCTGGATTAGAATGAATGAGTATATAAATATCATTTATTGCATCATTTTCCTTTAATTTTCAAAATTTCACAAATGGTAAAACACGAATGGCACGTGCACCATTCTAATAGGAGGTGACTAATCCTAAGTTGACGATTTGCATCAATGGCCATAGTCAGGATGTGAACAAAACTTAGGGTTTTCATCTTTTATGGAATAACACTGGATCCACACTGGACCCTTTTCTCAAAAATCATCATATTTTCCTAAATATTTTTTTTTCTTTTACCAGAGTTTAGCTTAAAATTAATTCAATACATATATCAATGGCCATAGTCAAGATATATTGAGAATTAATTTCATTTTAAACTCTATAAAAGCACCAAAATATGTTTGATTCTTCACCTTAATTTAAATACGATTATTATATAATACATTCAATGACCATAGTCAGGAGTGTATTATATCATTAATCTTATTCACATTCATTTAAAGAATGAAATATATTTTTTTTCAAATCCAATTTCAAGATTCTTTAAATTCATTTCATCATTTAGGATAGAATTGCATCATATTTTTAAAATTCCTTTTCCAAAACTCCAAGTGATCTCAAATATCTTTCTTCAATCTCTATTTCAATTCATTCTTCCATCTTATTTCAAAGATTCAAAATCTCGATTTCAAAGTCCAATTTGATTTTGAAATTTCGAATTCAATGTTATATTCAAAATTCCATTTCCAAATTCAAGTCCAATTTCAAAGTCCAATTTGACTTTGAAGTTTCTGATTCAAAATCAAGTTCTATCTTCTTACCTTTAAATTCAACATCAAAGTTTGAGATTGATTCTGAATCTCAAAAACTCTTCATAAATTTTAAATTTAATCTGGATTTTCAAAACCCAGATCCATCTTCAAAAGTCCCATTTGGACTTTCAGAATCCAAAAATCCAAAGTTAGATCCTAATCTCAACTTGGATCAAGATTTCCAAGTATAATCTCCACTTGTTGATCTCAGACTTCAGATCCAATCCCCATTTTAGGATCCAGAATCTAATTTCACCTTGGATCTCATATTTCAGATCCAAAATCCATTCTAGGATCCAGATCCCAATTCCACCTTGGATCTTAGACCTTCAGATCCAAATTCCATTTAGGATCTAGAATCCAATTCCATCTTGGATCTTAGACTTCAGATCCAAAAAATCCATTTTAGGATCTAGAACTCAACTCCACCTTGGATCTTAGGCTTCAGATCCAAAATCCATTTTAGGATCCACAATTCAACTCCATCTTGGGTCTCAGACTTCAGATCCAAATTCCATTTAGGATCCAGAATCCAATTCTATCTTGAATCTCAGACTTCAGATCCGAATTCCATAAATTGGATCTCAGATTTCAAATCCAAATCCCATTTAGGATTCTAAATCCAGAATTCAATCTCATCTTGGATCTCAATCCTATTTAGGATCCAGACTTTGAATTCAAATTCCATCTTAAATTCCAGATTTTAAATCCAGATCTATCTTAATTTTCAGACTTCAAATCCAATTCCATTTTCAGATCTCATCTGGAGTTTTACTTGATTCCTCAAATCCAAATTCCATCCTAATTTCAAATTTTAAATCTGGAATTCAATTCCATTTCAAGTTTCATTTTCTCGCCTAAATCCAAGTTTAAAATTCAAATTCAAAGACCACTTCTGATTTTGAAGCTTCATTTCCTTTTCACTCATTTTCCAATCATTCTTTTCAAATTCAAAGATCTATTTTCCCAACTCTGATCATTTCAAAGACTTAGAACTTCAAAATATCCTTCCTAATCTATCTCAAATTCTAAGTTAGAATCAACCATTTCTTCATTATATATATTCAAATTCATCTCAAAAAAACTTGGAAAATTTTCAAAAAAACATTTTTCTCAAAAGAGCATACATCCTTGCATTGCACAAGCGTGATTCTTTGTGCATTTTAGATTTAGAATAAATTCTTAGATAATATTTAGGCAAAGAAAAAAGGCATAAATTCGATCATTGGTTCGATTACCACTGGTAAAGGCGCCAGGAACGGTCGAACCTCGTACCGACGAGCGAATCCCGTGTCTCCATTTTCCTGCAATATTTCAAAACGGAAGCAAGTAATTTTCTAAATATTTTCAAATCAAGGTCAAGTGAGACCCCGCAAAAGAGTTCATCTCTCTCCTCTTCTTCTCTTCTTTTCTCTTCTATCTTCTTTTCTGTCTTTTCATTTTTCCCTTCAAAAAGGAGAAATAGGGATTATAAAGGAAGAGAGAGAAAACTCCAAGAGAGGAAAAATTTTGCGATCACAGTTTTGGCGATCGTGATGGGACTCGTCTTCGTCCGGTTAAATTTGTGTCTTTTGCTTTGCTTTGATATTATCTAAGTCTTTATTCTACCAATGTCAGCTTCATTTTCATGCAAACCTTAGGAGCCTAGACTCTGTCCTAAGCTGACATCATTGCATATATGATCTAAGTATGGTTTGGCAGGACCATATTAAGGAGATTATTCCATGTTCACATTAGACTTAGGTCTAAAATACAACTCTCCTCAATTCTAGGGATTGAATGCAAACAATGTATGCACGTATATGCTTCTTTTTATCTATCTCTTTAGGACTTGCATTAGAGCTTTCTGGTTTTATTGCAATTTGAACATGTTTTCAAAAAAATCCTTACCTATATTGTCTCGGTCTTCACGTTGCTGGGTTGTCTCACTGAACCATAGTTCGGGAGAGAGCCTCACAACTGGACCACTTATTTGGGTTTGCTCCCCCTACCACGTACCTAAGGGCCATAGTTTGAGGTATATCGGTAGGCGCTCAAGGATGTTGGGAAGCCTTTACCTTAGAACCAAAGAATTATTACTATGCCACGTACTTCGAGCTTCGGCTTGAGTATATCAGCATACCTTGATTGGAATCAGATGATCTGAACCATAGAGTTAGGATTAAGGTCCTACAAGCCATTTTTAAATATTGCATTTAGAGTCAGCCTTTAGGGAGTGCTGTGTATGCATCCTTGTTTGTGCAGCTCTGATTGTGCAATGTCTCCTTTTATTCTCTTATATATATCAAACCTTTTTCAAAACCCTGGGTGTATTATTCAAAATTTCTCTTTATTTTCAAAAAAACCCAGGTGTGTATTTTTCCTTTACCTACGTTCCTTTCTCTTTGGTGTCAAACTTTTCTTTAAAAAACCCTGGAAATCATTTTTCTAAATTCCCTTGATCTTTCAAAATTTCCAGGATTTGTGTTTATCCGCTTTTCATCAAAAGTCTATCCGTAAGTCCTGCATTCTATCTAAATTTCTTCCTCTTTACCTCAGTATCATTTCGATGACGTCTGATTCCCTCGATGCTATCTTTCTCAGAGATCATGTCTTATATCAAATAAAGGATGGAGCCTCAGATCATCGGGTTATCCAGTCTCATTCCTTCTTCCCTCGGTGGTATTTGGTTCGCCACCTTCTCGCGTATGTTCCCAGACCACTTGAATGATTGTGGATTAGAGATGACATCGACAGTGGGCAAGCGAATCATCAACGGCAGTTTGATTCAGACTGTGGCAGAACGGTTGAATCCACGTACCTGCACGTTTTGGTTTCCCTAGGGAGAGATGACTCTGCTAATGGACGAATTCAGTGACATCATGGGATTGCCAGAACCAGCTGGTCAGCTAGATGATCCGGTCGAGCAGCAGTTCCTGATCAATGTCAAGGGGATAGATGTTCGAGAAGCATTAGCCAGGGCAACAGGGAGCAGATCTTGGCCTCTCACCGATATCAACGGAAGTCAGTTCATCAATCTGTTCGGACTCTATCGCAAGTATGGAGCCTACGAGGAAGTTGACACCTTATCCCGAGCAGCGAAAGAAAGAATTCAGCATGCCATGGTCCTATGCACTGTAGGATTGGCATTCTTTCAGGATGGTCAGAATTTCATAGATGTCAGAGTTGCCCAGCTCTTTCGAAGATGGGGAAGCAAGCAAACCCGTCAGCTTTCAGTGTCTATGGCAGCTCTAGCCTTTCTCTACAGAGGCTTAGCTCGTTTTGCTCTCGGAGAGACCATTTTGGTGGAAGGATGCACATATGCTTTGCAGTCTTGGTTCCTACGACATGTGCCATCAAAAGCCAGTTCCTTCAGGTTCAACAGCAAGAAGCCGAAGTCTACCATTCAGTATCGAACTTTGATTGAAAGTCTGCACCAGGAAGAGATCCTTTGGGATTACTTCGACAAACAAGAATCAGTTTCTCACTACACTTATGCTCGTAGCAAGCGTTAGAGATTGCTTGGACCTTTTTTTGTGTCGACTATCAGTCAGAGAGGTGTCTTAGACAGTTTTCGCAGTGGCAGGTTCGCGCCAACATGCGTTTTCTGACAGGCCACATGCCAGAATTCGATTTGCAGTTGAATCAGTGGTCTGGGGCATACCATGTAACCAAATACACTTGGGACTCCTTCATTTCTTTGTTTGTGTTTCCTGGTCCTAATGTATCTTTGGAATATCGAGAATGGTAGCAAACTGTCTGCCCACCTCCTCTTTGTATTTAAATTTTTTCATCAATAAAAATGCAACTTTGTGTTCTGTTAAAAAGCTCTTTGTGGCCAAAATTTTATTCTTTTAATTTGCTTATGTGGTCACGATTCCCGTGACGACCTCATCCCTAGTGATAAGGCTTTTTCCTTATATTCTTCCTCAAATTATCTCTTATCATGATGGACGACCTCGCCTAGGTTCGTTATCACAAAATAGTGACACAATTATCACAAAATTTGTGATGACCCGATCCCTGGTAATGGGATAACCTGTTTAATTGTCTATCAATTTCTTCTTCCTCATTTTTTTCTCAAAAGGCCGTATTTTCAAAAAAATCTTCCGAACTCTAACAATTCCTTTATTCCGCAGAAATCATTGGCATTGACAAGATGGTTCAGACAAGAGCCGAAAGAGAAACTGCTCCTCAGCATAGCAACAGCGAAGTCGAAGCAGCGAATTCTCCCAAGTCGGTCAGAGGACAGAGTCAGGGCAAAACCGATGATATAGATCCTGCCATGTACAGTTTGTTTCAGAGAATGATGGCCCAAATGATGTCAGAATAAGCTAAGGCCAGTTAGAAGAAGACCGCTCCAAAGAGCAAACCGAAGAAGAAAGTTGTGAAAAAGCTAGTCAGGATCGTCAGAAAGAAGATCCAGCCTGACACCACTTCTGAGGAATCAGAGGAAGAAGAACAATTTGTCTACCATCAGAATCCTCCGCAGCAGTTTGTGAAGATCGCTGCAGAACCCGAATCAATAAACAAGCCTATTCCAGCTAATTATCTGATACACGAGCAAATGAAAGAAATGAATCAGGCAATTAAGGACATCCAGGCCAAAAGCAAAGGCAAACAGACTTACTCTGGTGAAGATTTTTACAATGGCCTGGATGGGGATGACAATCTGGAGAATCTCCCTCGCAAGTTCCTCAAGTTTGACAAAACAGACAATCCCAAGGCACATTTGGCTACATTCTATGCAGAGTGCGGCCGTTTCAGGAAAGACAACCGGAAGTTATTCATTTGCTTTCCTCGCAGCCTAGAAGGAACAGCGGCCAGGTGGTATGTAGACCACATCAATTCTATCGAACTACGAGAGTTCGATAAAGTCGTAAATGTGTTCATTGAGCGCATCATGTTCAATGTTGAAGCCTCACCAACTCTCAACAATCTGTACAATCTGAAGCAGAACAAGAACGAGAGAGCTGGCGAATTCATCCACAGGTGGAAAAGCACCTGTAACAGAATGAAGGTTCCCATCCCAGAGGAGCACGCCCTGCAAATTATCTTTAACAACTTTGCTCAGCCTCTGAGGAACCTCATTTCTACATCTCCTGCGAAGTCATTCATCAAGCTGATAGAGAGAGCCGAGTGACTCGAGACCGGATTGGACAATGGCCTATATGAAGGGTACCCTTTTGTCAGAGGGAATCCTGAGCAGAAGAAGAAAGCACATGTTGCTTATTCTACGGATTTCTCAGACCACGACAGTAGTTTTGGCAGCAAGAAAAGCAAGAAAAGTCGCCACAAAAATGTCGAGCACTCCAAGGCCGAAAGAGCAAACTCTGCGGCCCAGAAAGGGAAATTTGTCAAGCCACAGCCCGTCCAATCAGCACCACAGCTAGAAGCAAAGTAGTCGGAAAAGACAAAACATGAAGGTTGGAGTTATGATTGGGAGTTTACAGCTCTAGAACAGTCCCGCAAATACATCTTGGAATATATGATGTCAAAAGAAATGATCAAACTCCCCAAGGTGGCAAATCCTCTCGTTGCTATAGGGAAATGGACTGACAAGTTCTGCAAGTTTCACCGGACTGTCGGACATGACACTGAGCACTGTTTTGTCCTTAAAAACATCATCCAAGACTGTATTGACAAGAATTTGTTGATCGAGGATGAGGATGAGCAACAACCGGAAATCTTGTCCAAACCATTTCCTAAGCATTCAACTTCAGTCATCACAGAACAAGCATTTTCTCTGCAAGACAGTATTCAGCCATGTTCCAGTCAGGACATTCAAGATCAACATCAGGTCCTAGTCCTTCGACAAGCGTAGTCTTCTGCCAAGAGGGTGGATATTACTGCATTTTTCAGCAACAAGAAACCAAACAAGGAGCCAACAAAAGTGACAACAGAAAGCACCCGACAAGTTCCCAAGATCCTGAAGCGCTTCATCAAAACAGCTTCAAAGAAAGATGAAACTTCAGGGTCAGTTCAGAAGCCAATTACTGCTCTATCAAACATCTCTATCCTGGACTTAACCCATGCCTCCACAGAGCACCAGCAAGTGCTAGAAGATCTGCTAAGAAAGATCAAAGTCAAACTTAGCACGACTCTGCAAGATATGACACAGATCGTCGACCAGGCCATGACAAACGCACCCATTACATTTTCGGATAAGGATTTGTCGAAACCTCATTCATTTCATAACAACGCCTTATATATAGTGGTGCAAACCAGGGGCATGACAGTCCCTCATGTGTTGGTGGATGGAGGCAGCAACCTCAAAATTTGTCCGGAGATGACGGCCAAGGCCTTGGGCCTAAAGGAAGAAGAGTATACCCCAGATCCCATAACGATCTGTGGTTTCGATAACCACGGGCAGACAGCCAAGGGGAAGATATTTCTCGAAATTTTCATCAACTACTCGGTGCATACCATACTCTTCCATGTGGTCAATGTGCCGCCCACATACAACCTTTTGCTTGGGCGCACTTGGATCCACAACGCCAACGTTGTTCCTTTAACCCTTCACCAGTGCATCAAATTGTCGAAGGAAAGCATGATTACCACGGACCTAGGAGAGGATCCGGAAGAGCGACTCCCACAGCCAATGATCCACCGTCCTACTTTCACTGCCAACATCCCAAGCATCAGGGAAGTCGATGAAATCAATCTGAGTGAAAGTCTGGACATGCTAAAATTGAAAGAAGTCCAGCCAATAGAAAACATTGCAGCAGTGGTTTAGTGGTAGGAACCTCGCTTCTTCAAGCTAGGTGGACACCTCGATTGCACTTCATTCAAGGATCACCCTCTTTTCCCTCAGTTCTCGAAAACTAAGAAAGGGTTTGATCTTCTGATGAAACACGGTTATCAGCCCTTCAGAGGCCTGAGTAGAAATGAAGATGGCATCCTGGAGCCAATCGTTTCCGCTCGGCATGTTGAGGGCACAGGCTTGGGTTTTTCAGGACAGTCATCCGGCAAGTGCACCACCTTCATCAAAGGAGCACAATGAAGACAATGCCAGTGTTTTCTACTTTCTCTTTTTCTTTTTTTAAAATGTCATCTTGTAAGGGCAAAGATCCACCCCAATTTCTTTCTTTCCTTCAACAAGTCGTATGTAAATATCAAAGTCATTTGATCAATGAAAGTTTGATTTCCTATTTCACATCTTGGCGTACACAAATTTTTTGCTTATATCTTTGTCTATGTTGTCATTCTCTGTTTCTGTACAAAAGGCTATTTGTGAACATTTTTTTTACCCTTTTCTCAAAAACCTTCTTTGTGCTTTCAGGATTGCCGGAATCATGGCTCCTAAATCGCTCAAAGAGCTCGTTATCAATACCAACTTTTCTCAAAATAAATCCAACCCGGCCAGAATCTGCAAGGCAAAGGCAGGGGCAGAAGTCAGCAAGGTAGCAAGGCAGATCGAAGAGATAGCAGAGTTCGACTCAACGATTCAGGATTTGCCAGCATTCAGAAGCAGGATGAACCATCGTCGTTGATTCAAGATCCGACAAAGGATGTCAACATCGGTTCAGAAGATGATTCGAAAATCCTCAAAATTGGCTCCAGCTTAAGTTCAGATGAGAAGGAAAGGCTCATCTATTTTCTCAAATAGCATCAGGAAGTCTTTGCTTGGACTTATGAGGACATGCCAGGATTAGATCCCAAACTGGTCAAGCATTGTCTCGTGCTGAAGCCAAACTGCAAACCAATCAAGCAGAAATTAAAGAAAATGGATCCCCGAGTGGCACCACAAGTTAAAGAAGGACTTGAGGAGTTGTTAAAAGCAGGATTCATCCGGACTATCGAATACTCAGACTGGTTGGCAAATATCGTGGCAGTTCCCAAAAAGAATGGCAAAGTCCAGATTTGTATTGATTTTAGGGATCTGAACAAAGCAACCCCGAAAGATGATTATCCACTCCCCAACATCGATCTTTTAATCGATAGCATGGCAGACCACGCCATGATTTCCTTTATGGATGGATACTCAGGCTACAATCAAATTAAATTGGCCGCTCGTGACCAATCCAAAACTTCTTTTACCACGCCTTGGGGTACTTTTTGCTATACAGTCATGCCGTTCGGGCTCAAGAATGTTGGGGCAACCTATCAGAAAGCGATGGCAGTTATCTTTCATGACCAGATGCACAAGAACATGGATGCTTATGTAGATGACATCCTGGTCAAGTCAAAATAAGGAGAGGATCATCTTGATGCTCTCAGCCAAGTCTTTGAAAGACTTATTTTGTACAAGTTGAGGCTCAATCCGTAGAAGTGTGTCTTCGGGGTAGAATCAGGCAAATTGCTTGGCTATATGATTAGCAAGAAAGGCATAGAGGTGGATCCTGCCAAATCAAAGGTGATCATTGATATGCCGCCTCCTACCAATCTCAAAGAACTGCGAAGCCTTCAGGATCACATTCAGTCTATTCGGCGCTTCATCTCCAATTTGGCCATGAGATGCGAGCCCTTCAATCACTTGCTGAGAAAAGAAGTGAAATTTGAATGGGGACCAAAATGTCAGCTCTCATTTGAGCGCATCAAACAATATCTCCTCAATCCACCGGTTTTGAAGCCACCAGAACTGGGAAAACTGCTTCTCTTGTACATTTCTGTCAACGAGAATGCTTGTGGCAGATTTCTTGCGCAGTATAAAGAAGGCAGCCGGATAGAGCATGCCATCTACTACATCCGCAAAACCTTCATCGACTATGAGAAAAGATATTCTCAGATGGAGAAGACGTGTTTAGCCTTGGTATGGATGTGTCAGAAGCTGAGACATTATCTGTTGGCATCGGAAATCAAAATTCTATCAAGGCTCAATCCTCTAAAGTACATCCTTGAGCAACCTTTCCTTACTGGACGGATTGCGAAATGGCAAGTCCTCTTGATGCAGTACGACTTGGAGTATGTATCTCAGAAGTCAGTCAAGGGTCAATCCATCGCATATCAGTTGACAAATTTTTCTTTGACAGAAGAGATCAAAGCGAAAGATGATTTTCCCGATGATCGCATCTGCAATCTTCAAGAGTCCCCAGTTTGGACCCTTTTCTTTGATGGATCTAGAAACATGTCTAGTATAGGGATTGAAATCTTATTGATCACTCCCAAAAAGGAGATGATCCCTTATTCCCTCAAGCTTAATTTTCAATGTACTCACAATATGGCCGAGTATGAAGCTCTAATACAAGGCCTCAAAATTTTGCAAGACTTCAATGTCAAAAGAGTACATGCCTTTGGCGACTCATTGCTTGTTGTCAGTCAAGTTAATGCTAAATGGCAAGTCAAGGATTCAAAATTGATTCCCTATCAGAAGATTGCCTTAGCTCTCATAGGCAACTTTGAAGAATTTCAGCTCAATCATGTCAAGAGGAAATACAACCATATAGCCGATGGTTTGGCTTGCTTAAGCTCTATCTTGTCATTCAAAGACAGTGAGTCATGTCGTTCCTTCAAAATCGGCAGACTTGATCAATCTGCCTACATTTCAGTTGAGCAAGTAAACCAAGCCACTCAGAAAGAGAAACCTTGGTACCAAGACATCAAAAACTTTATTGAAACTGGTGAATTCCCATCGAAAATGACAAGAAAGGAGCAATGTGTGATCCAACGCATGTCGGTCCGTTGTTTCATCCTCGTTGATACTCTTTACCGTCGTGGATTCAGTTCTGAGTATGCCAGATGCTTAGATAAGGATGAAGCCATGAAAGTTGTCCGAGAGGCACACGAGGGAATTTGTGGTGGCCACATCGGCTACCAAATACTCGTCAAATAGATTATCCGGGCAAGATATTATTGAAAAACCATGCAGCAGGATTGCCATCATTTTGTGAGGAAGTGCGTAAAATGTCAAATGCACGCACCTTCCATTCATGCGTCAACCGCATACTTGCAGTTCGTGGTTTCTCCTTGGCCTTTCTTGATGTGGGCCTTCGACGTGGTGGGCTTGATTACCCCTTCGGCTTCTAATGGCCACCGATATTTCCTTGCAGCTACAGAATACTTCACCAAATGGGTCGAGGTTGTAACTCTGCGAACAGTAGAAGGCCGGCATGTAGTTTCGTTTATCCATAAGAATCTTCTTTGCCGCTTCGGCGTTCCACATGATATTGTATCAGACAATGGCAGTCACTTCAAGAATGAGAGGATGAAGACTTTCTGCTCAAAGTTCAGGATTCATCATCACTTCTCAGCCCCTTATTATCCCCAAGGGAATGGCCAGGCAGAGGCCACCAATAAGATTTTGATCCGCATTCTGGAAAGAACTGTGGAGACGGACCGCGATTGGCACGAGAAGATGCATGATGCGCTCTGGGCGTATCAAACCACCATTCGGACCCCGACCAATGCTACTCCTTCAGAGCTTGTTTACGGGACCGAGGTGGTGCTACCTCTTCATGTTCAAAAGCCTGTATTCAAGTTTGCATCACTCATTGAACTTCTGCTTGATCAGTATCAGCAACAGAGGTTGGTATAACTTGATCTGTTAGATGAGAAAAGGCTCAAGGCAGCAGAGCACGCTCAAGCCTATCGTCAGAGGATAGCTCGACACTACGCCAAATCAGTTATTGAGAGAAGATTCCGAGTCAACGATCTTGTGCTCAGATCGACAACTCATTTCAAACATTGGCCACGGGGCAAGTGGTCACCCAATTGAGAAGGCCCTTATGTGGTTAAAGAAGTCCTGCCTCGCAATTCCTATCGTCTGATCAACGCAGATGGGGTGGAACTGCCAGATCCTATCAATGCTCTACATTTAAAGAGATTTTATACTTAAATTGTTCATCCTAGCCTTTTGTACTCTTCAAAAGTCTTTTCAATAAAGCAATAATCTTTTATCAAATTCTCACATTCTTCTCCATGATACTGGGGCATTTTTATTTTGATCTATACTTTCTCCATCATATGCAGGTAGGGTCAGACGAATCTCTTTCTAAAAATCTTATCAACTTTTTGGTTAATCTTGTTATCTTTATTAAATTGCATTCATTTCATTTTCCAATTTAATCAAGTTTTCATCAATTTATTGTCAATTTTATCAATTTTGTCAAGTTTTATCAATTTTATTAAATTTTATTCCTTTATCTTTAACCTTTTTAGGTTAAAGGATAAACCTGATGCATTGTTTCAATGAGGTATTTCCCTTTTTAGGTTAAGGGATAAAATCTAAACCTCGTCTCCCGAGGCCCTTTTATTTTCTTTCAAGACAGGGGATAATCCTAAATCCTTCTATCATCATTTTTTCTTAAATTTCTGTCAATTTCTACTAAATCTTTATTGTTAACTGCATTAATTTATTCCTTTTATCAACCCTTTTATCCTTTATCCATTTCTATCAATCTTGTTAGACTTTGTCAAATTCTCTTCAGTATCAGGGATAATCCTGGAAACCATCACAAATAAAATTCAGATCTTAGGCCATCTTGGGTCAAGAACCTTGAATAAGTTTCTCATCCTCATCGTCGGAATCTATTCATGCTTTTTGTCGATCCTTATAAAATCTGACCTTTGGATAGGAGTTATTTCCTTCCCATCTGAGTTTCGACTCGGGCTTTGCTTTCATTTTATCCTTTATTTTTGGAAGATCCGAGTTCCGACTCAGGTTTTCCCTTTTTATCTTTTCGTCTGAAGTTTCGGGTTTCGACTCAGACTTCCTTTTGGATCCAATGCTCGTATTGGAACCAATTGTTGCATCAAGAATTCGAGTTCTCAAACTTGATTCTCATTCATTCTTCTATTTTTGAAAAAATCGGGTTCCGACTCGGATTTTCCCTTTTGTATATTCTTATTTCTGAAGTTTCGGGTTTTGACTCGAACTTCCTTTTGGATCTAATGCTCGTATTGGAACCAATTGTTGCGTCGAGAATTCGAGTTCTCAAACTCGATTCTCATTCATTCTTCTATTTTTGAAAAAATTGGGTTCTGACTCGGATTTTCCCTTTTGTATATTCTTATTTCTGAAGTTCCGAGTTCCGACTTGGACTTCCTTTTGGATCCAATGCTTGTATTGGAACCAATTGCTGCGTCGAGAATGCGAGTTCTCAAACTCGATTCTCACTCATTCTTTTATTTTGAAAAATCGGGTTCCGACTCGGATTTTTGCTTTTTGTATATTCTTATTTTCTCGAGTTCCGTCTCGAATTTCCCCTGTTGATCTAATGCTCGTATTGGACCAAAATTCTCCTTGCCTTTCCCTTTCAGGTTAAGGGACAAACCTGAACTTCCCCTTCAGGATAAGGGATAATCCTGAAATGCCGACAATCATTCTCGCTAAATTCTCAAGTATCTTTGGATGTCGGTCTCTTCTCCAAATTCTCCATTGAAAAACCAGTGCTCATACTGGTGCATTTTGAAAAACTAGTGCTCATACTGGTGTGCACTTTCGAAAACCCAGTGCTCGTGCTGGTGCATCTTCAAAATCCAGTGCTCGTACTGGTATGCAATTTCGAAATCCAGTACTTCTACTGGTATGTTTTTCAAAAACCCAGTGCTCGTGCTGGTACATCTTCAAAATCTAGTGCTCGTACTGGTATGCAATTTTGAAACCCAATGCTTGTGCTGATATGCATTTTCGAAAACCCAGTACTCATATTGGTGTGCATTTTCGAAAACTCAATGATCGTACTGGTGTGCATTTCGAAAATTCAATGCTCGTACTGGTGTGCATTTTCGAAACCCAGCGCTCATACTGGGGCATATTTTAAAATCCAGTACTCGTGTTGGTGTGTTTGTCAAAACCCAGTGCTCGTGTTGGTACATTTCCAAAATCAGTGCTCGTGCTGGTACATCTAGCACTCGTGCTAGTATTTGGCTAACTGATCAGTTAGCCCTCCAGGTTCAGTCTTTGTACTAACCAATCATCAACATTCAAGTTTTAAAAGCTCAATTTCAACCTTCGGGTTACCATTTTGTCAAAAATCAATCTTTTTCTCTTGCGAATGACCCTCTTCAGGAGAGTTTGAGGGAGCTCGTTCCTTTCGCATATAACCATCTTTTCGTTCGCAAGAACCCTCTGCCAGGGAGAGTTTGAAGGGACTCATTTTTTTCGCGAACAGTTTACAAAACAACCAACCAACTTTACACAAAAGAACCCTTTTTTCAGGGAATGCTTCGACGGAAGCTCGTTTCTTTTGTGGCCCCCGATTTTTTTCATCTTTGGCCAAACCCCTTCACAGATAACCCTCTTCTAGGGAGAGTGTGATGGACTCGTCCCTCTGTGATACTTTTTCAACTTTGTTTTCGGTCGCCTTTCCATAAGATAAGCCTAGAGATAGGGAGTTTTGACGAAAACTTAATTTCTCTTCGAAAGTTTTGTTTTGCAAACACCTCCTCTTTGGGCAAGAGCGGAGTATTTCCAACTTCCCATTCAGGTAAGGGCTAAGCATGAGTCTCTCTTTTGGGGAAAAAGAGAGGAGAATTTTGTCATAGACGTGTCGATTCGATATCAAGTGATTACTTTCATCAAAGATTTCAAGAATATTTTGCTAATTCGCTATTAAAAACCATTGTTGATCTCAAAGTTTTCATCATATAAAGAATTACCTCAAACTACCTTTAGTATTATTTCCAAAAGAGCAAGACTTTTTGCGAAATAAGAACCAAATTCAAGCTTTTTCTGTTGGTCAACCAAGAGGATGAAGAAAAATCTTCGATATGACCATAGCTATGGCACATTCTGTTGGTCAACCAGGTAAAGGAAAATTTCAATGATGTTGGAAAAGCGATAAGTGAACTGATATTGATCATAGCTATGGCACATTCTTAAAGATCGTTTTTTTGGCAGTAAGACAGTGGAAATATCCTGGGCAGTAAAAAAAGAACCTACCCAATCCATATATCCTCAGTCATTCAAAGCTGCAATCAAATATCCGCAAAAGGGATCTCTCAATTGTCGTCAAGATGAAGACAAATATGTGAGCTAGACCCCCGGGGCCAAAGAAGATCTGGATCATCTCCGAGATGAAAGAGTTTGTGACAAATCCTTCCAGGGAACGTTTTGAGCATCGTCAAGATGAAGGCGACTGCGATGAGTCTCCCGACAAATCCTAAAAGATATTTGATTTATGCTATCATCCAGAGACTTTTTTTGACCAATGAGCCAATATCATCAAGCCTAATTCCTGAGAAAGAAAAAGAAGGATCGGAGTATCTCCAAGATGAAGGAGTTTGTGACGTACCCTTCCTCGAAAAAGAGAGAAAAGTCAGGACATCTCCAAAATGAAGGATGATGTACAAGCCCAAGAAAACTCCATGACTCAAAAGAGTGCAAAAAGATCATCATGGGAAAAGCTCTCAGGATATCAAACTGCCCAAAATTACCAGGAATCATCTTTATTTATGTGAAATTCTTCTATCAATGTCTTTTCACTCAATTGCTTTTATGAAGCTAAGAATATTTCCTCTCTTTTCATATCAAGGAAATTGATATCTTCCTTGAAGAAGCTCAACATCAACAAATTTGATTTTGATTCTTGATTCTACGGAGTTATCCCATATGGAGCTAATACTCCAGGTAGAAAGAGGTGATATTTTCACATATATGCACAATTCAATCATTCTAAATCAACTATAATTTTTTTGACATCTTATTGGCAATATTTTCTCATTATCCCAATATGAAGTAAGAACTTGATGTTCGTTTTGACGTATCCTGACGTCATCACTCCTTAGGGCTAAAAAGTCCTTTCCTTCCGTCTGATCTGAGAGCTCTTAGATTCGCACGCTTCCCTGCGTTCCCTACTGTCCCGTCATAGACAGTTCCCGCTCAGGATAAGGGTTAAACCTGAACTTTTTGCAAAAGATCTTTTATTGTCAAAAGCTATTTTCAGTCTCAGCAATGAGGCGCCCAAGATCAACCCCTTTTCAAGCTTTAGGGACCCCTATTTTCATCCTTTTACAAACCCCTCTTGGACTTGTTGTGCGAAGTCTAGAGGTCCCATCGCAGTTTCCTCGCTCCTCGAGGATTTTGTATCCATTCAGGCTAAGGATTAAACTTGTTACCTCGCTTATCGAGGTATCACCCAAACCTTCTATGAGAGGTCATCTGTTTTTAGAAAGCTGATTTAGTCTCAGCAATGAGACGCCCCAGATCATCCTTTTTCCAAGCTTTAGGAAATCCTTTATTTTTCTCTTCTCGCAGACCCCTTTCAGATTTGTTTATCCAAATTCTGAAGGTCCCATCATGGACTCTTCACCCGAGGATTCCACATGGTCGCCCCTTTCAGGTTAAGGGTTAAGTCTGAACCTTGCTCTACGAGGTATCTTTTCATTCAGGTTAAAGATAAACTTGAGTCTCACTTCAACTAGATATCCTTTCTAGTCCCACCACGGTTTCTTCATCCGAGGATTCCGCACGGTCCCCCCCCCCCCCCCCACTCAGGTCAAGGGCTAAACCTGAACGTCGCTTTGGCGATGCATTTTGTTGTCCCATCACGGATTCCTCGTTCGAGGATTCTGTATGGTCGTCCCACTCAGATCAAGGGTTAAACCTGAACCTCGCTTTGGCGATGCATTTTGTTGTCCCATCACGGCTTCCTCGTTCGAGGATTCTGTATGGTCGTCCTACTCAGGTCAAGGGATAAACCTAAACCTCGCTTTGGCGATGCATTTTGTTGTCCCATCACGGCTTCCTCGTTCGAGGATTCTGTATGGTTGCCCCACTTAGGTCAAGGGTTAAACCTGAACCTCGCTTTGGTGATGCATTTTGTTGCCCCATCACGGCTTCCTCGTTTGAGGACTCTGTATGGTCGCCCCACTTAGGTCAAGGGTTAAATCTGAATCTCGCTTTGGCGATGCACTTCATTGTCCCATCACAGCTTCCTCGTTCGAGGATTATGTATGGTCGCCCCTTTCAGGTTAAGGGTGAAGCCTGAACCTCGTTCCAAGAGGTAACTTCCGTTCAGGTTTTGGTTGAAACTGAGCCTCGTTTCGATGAGGTAGTCCTCCCGGTCCCATCATGGTTTTTTTTTTCCACAAAGGAATCCATGCTCTGTACATCCATCCAGGAAAGGATCATGCTCGAATTTCATCTCACAAGGCATTTTCTCTGAAAATGTCCCATCGAGGTTCGCTTATGTTCCTTTCCCCATCCAAATTTTCTTGATATATCTTCATCTCATCCAGGTTAAGGGCTAAACCTGAGTCATTCCAAAAGGTTGATCTTGTCTCACCCATGAGACTTGATCAAAATTCTTATCTTTCATCATTCTGAGATCTTTACCCAAAGTCCCATCATGATTTCCTCATTTCTACCATTCAGTCGTATCATTGTCAAAGATTTCGTCCCCTCATGACCATTCAGGATAAGGTTTTAAGCCTGAGAAATCATGTCTCTTCAAAATAATTTTTCCACACCCAGTTCAGGTTTGCTAAACTCGGGCATTTTTCAAAATTCGGAGTGTTTTCTTTGCCACTAAGCTCGGCTTTCAACCAGCTTAGTAGCAAAGAGGGGCATCTGTGAACACCCCAAATTTTCCAAAATGTTGTAAATATTCCCTTCTTGCCCCTGACCCCATTTTCAAGGTAATTGAGTCACTTTTAAATATAAATTTCATTTTATTTCTCAAGTTTTACTGAAATTAAATTCATTTTATATATTTGACTCAATTCCGGATCTGGATCCAGATAAAAGATCCAAATCTGAGCTTCGTTGTCTAATTTTTAAATCAAATTCTCAAAATTACCAAAATAACCTTTTAAAAGGCTCAGACAGTTCATCTGATATCCGTTTGGATCCATCGCATTATATTCCTCGATTTGAGGTTTAAAACTCAAATATTTTTCTCAAAACTTGGGTCCAAACCCATTTTCTGAAGAAATTTCCCCAAAATAGCTTTGAAAACCCTCTTTTGTAAATATTTCTCAAAAAAAATATAAAATGATTTTTTTTTCTCCCTAGTTTCATAGTTTTATTTTAAATAATAAAATACCAAAAAAATGGAAAATATAAAGAAAAAGCATATATATATATATATATATATATAGAAAAGAAACAAAAATTGGTTTTTGAAAAATTTCTTTTTGAAAAATAAGCCTTTTGACAAAAACCAGTTTTTTGCAAAAGCTTTTGGAAAAGAATTGGCCTTTTAAAAAAATCTTTTGATAAAAAGCTTTTTTAACAAAAAAAATCAAGGGTTACAGGGCCTCATCCCTCTTCTCTTTCGCAAACCCTCCAGAAGTTTCTTCTCCCTCTCTCGCCCGAACCCTCCATGGCCAACCCCCCCCCCCCCCCCATGTGCGACCTCCCTTCCTCAACCCTTCGTCACCAACAGCATCTCACCCGATCCCTCTATCGGCCGTTGATCTCTAACTTCCCCCTTCAAAAGTTTCCTTTCTCCCTCACTCTCTCCTCCATCCATCTTCAACAGTTTTCTTCACTCTCCACCCTCAATCCTCAATGGATTTTCCCTTCTCGAGTTTTCCAGCCACCCTTTAAGAAGACCCACTCAATCCCCTCCAAGGGGATCATCCATTATCGACATCATTCTCTCGCATCCATCCATCTTCCATTAACTTGACATCCATCACCCACCTTCATCGGCTTTTCTATTGGAGCATCCGTTCATCCATTATCAATCGAGTTTTCCCATTTCCCTTTCTCCTTCTCTCCATTTTCCCTTGTTATTTTTATTATTTTTGATCGTCTGAAGAGGACACCGCAGCAAAGTTAAGCAAGCCGTCTTATCTCTTCTGCTCCATTTGAAGGAATCGGATTAACTCCTTCTCCAGAGCTCCTGCAAACTACAATCGCTCCTCTTACTTAATCGGAGGAAAAGGATCCTGCCCGGGGGCAGCACAAGGAATGAACCCTTCTCACACAGTCCCTCGTATTCACGGTAAGGGTTTTCTTTTTTTTATTATTATTATTCATCTACTTTCTTTTTTTTCATCAGAGCACTCGCATAGTGTTGATCTTGCCTGTGACAAGCATCGACCTATGCATACTGTGCAAAATTAACAGGAATGGTAATATCCTAACATCTCGATGTCCAGCTTGCATTGTCATTTCCCGTTTATTTGGATGTTAGTCTTAACTGGTTTTGAATCCTGGAGTTCGTTTTTTTTCTTTTTTTTTCTTCTTTCTTTTTTTTTCCTTTTATTGTGTAGCTTTCGTTTTGATCCATCCTGAGCATCAATAGATGAAAGTCGGTTACTGTGAATCAAAGAAATGATCATTGCCTCATAATCTAGAATGCTTCATTAAACATGAGATGTAGCTCACGAACGTAGCCTTAATGCTTGTAGCTCAAGCAAGAATCTGGATGTCTTGTTTCATAAGATGTCAGTTTTTTTTTTCTTTTGGGGATGGGGTTCCGTGCTTGGTCCTAGAGTACATAGTGTCATGTGGATTAAGAAAAATTTTGTTTGGTGTAATCGAGCATGTAGACAGTTATAGGAAACTGATCCGGTCAGTTTGCTCTTTTTACATTTTTAGCTTTTTGAGTTCTGAGCTTTAAATTGCCATTTCTTTCCTTTTTTTTGGCTAAAATAAAAAAAGAAGAAGAGAGAATCAAGACAATTGAGGGATATCATTAGCATAAGCCCAGTGACTGATTGTTATATACTGGGACATGCGAAAATTTTAAGTCTGTGCCCTCCAGAATCAAAGCCATGAGACAGGCTCAATCAGAGAAAGGGATGCCCTATGAGGTGAATTCTTGAAAGTAATTTTCAAATCCTTGAACATCGGTGGAGGACTTCTTCTGAATTAGCATCACATCAATAAATGTCTCAGCAAAACCCTTATTGTGCTGAACATCATAATCATCCCCATCCTGCTCATCCATGGTAAGGGGTGATATTTCCATCCTGCGATTCCTCTTGGTAAAAGATAACTTTAAAATATAGAGGTATATTTTGGGGTTGGGTCCGATTATATGGCTTTATTGCTAACTTCTTGTTTTTTTACAGGAGGTCTGTCTTTTGGTGGATTTGATATCTAATTTTGTTGGGGTATCCTTCTGTTTTGCCTCTGACGAAGGTAGATCCATTCTTTGCATACCAATGTTTTGTTTCTGATATCGTATGTTCACCCTCGTTTATTCATCCCTTATCATATGTCGTTTTACACTGTACTGAGTTAATAGGTATTTTAGTATGTTTATGAAATTCATTTTCAGCTAGTTTTATCACCATGCTTATGAGTCTTGCTTTGTTTATTTTTTTTCTTTTTCCTTTTTTTTTATATAGCACAACTAATAACACCACTCTGATTCCTGCACATCCGTGGTTCGCTATCTCTGTCCATCATGGATCCCATCAAGGATAACAACAGGTTGCTTGTGCCAATATGGCACGACAACACTTAGCCATCTATTCCACTATTTATCATTTTGTTCAGTACAGAGTAGTTTGCAGAGACCGATTCACTGTGAATCGATCCACTGCTGGAAGTGATTGGCTAAGTTGTCTGGCAGGTGGTGGTTGTCTGGAATAGGTTAGGCCAATCCTAACTGAACCTTATGAAAGGTTCTTTATATGTTGATTATTTCTGATGATAACGACACTGTGGCTTTATGACAGATCCATAATTTGAGGAGCATTGAAAAGACTGATAATCGGTTGTCATTTCTTCTGTTTGTATCCTCCTGTGTGAGCATTAATCCAATTAAGATTTCTGTCATCTCTTCAATTTGCGATTTTTCGTGTATATTTCTTTAAAATATCTGATCATCATCAGAGTTATGTTGTTTCAAAACCTGCGTGTCATTTCTCTCTTGTGTACGTCTTTACACTGTTAAAAAAAGAAGAGAGAGAGAAACAACAGAGGGGTCATTTCTGTTGGAACAAGTCGCAGCCGTGGGCCAGAGATTAGGGACAAGGAGACAGGTCTGCCAAAAAAAAAATCTGAGACCGGTGCAAATACCCTGCTGTATTACATGACAAAAACGCAAAATATGAACCAATGGTTTAGTGGGCAACAGGAGTCAAAAAAAATTTCTGTTCAGACCTGCAATCATGTCATATCTGAGCCTTGATCTATCTGATGGTAGGGTATCTAACCGATGTCAACTGAGTAAAAGAATGGTGGTTGAATCCTGATATTATCTCATAGATGATGACTCTGTTTCTTTAGCATTAGACTTTGAAAATGATTAAGCCATATGATATATTTCTAGCTGACCCTCATATGACAACATTTACGTTGGTGGTAGTGCTACCACCGTATCTTTTGGTGGCAGCTCTATGATGACACTTGTAGGAGGTAGGCGTCGGGAGACTCTGATCCACTGGCTGAAAGGAAGAATTCACTTTTATCAGCAGATGTCTTTACATTACTCTCATGCACAGCTCAGCACATAGATTTACAGAAGCTAGTTGTGAACTTTATTCAGATTCATGCTTAAATGTCCTTTTGTGTATTGTTTTTGTTCATCCACCACATGATGTCTAACAAATAGGTTTGGGAGCAATTTGTGCTCTCTCCTGTATATTATTATTTTTCCCTCCTTCTCTTACTGCATGAGCACATTCACCAGCATCTTGTAACATTACCCGTGTTCACTTTATCTGTCGTTTCACCTTCATTACATATTACCCACCTCATCACTTTCACCGAGACTACATCTCTTCATCACACATTCCCCATTTTTGTATGATACACATGTATATTGGGGAAAAGTGAAAATGTTCATTTAGTTTTCCTTGTTGGGAAAGTCTTTTGCCCTTGGTGTTATATGTTGTGTCTTTTGAAGGAAAATTTTCAAGGCATCAAATGTTGCCAATGGTTGTGCCACTATTCATCACCACCCATGAATGCATTCTTCATTTTGTTGTTTATGGTTCTGTTTTGCAAGAGGATGTTAGATATATTGTTCCACATCCATGGGAACCATTGTCCTTGGTAAGTTTTATTGAGAACGTTGGTATACATGTTATTATATCTGCCACCATTGGCGGTAGAGATGTATATATATACACACATATATATATAATATGTATATACACATATACATACATATGTGAACTCATTAATAGTTACCCTTCTTTGGATCATCAATGCAGTTTCATTGGGTATTAAGTACCAAGTTGGTATATGAATGTCTCATTACTTACCTCTCTGAAATCAATGAGATATGTGCAATGTCTCTTCTATTTTTCATACTAATCAAGTGTTTTGCAGGAAATATGTGGAAAATGTCATCATTTGGGATTTGTATTTTAAGTGTTGTAATAAGTTAGATCTTAATGAGAATTTACATTTCCTCTTCTAGATTAGAATGAATGAGCATATAAATATCATTTATTGCACCATTTTCCTTTAATTTTCAAAATTTCACAAATGGTAAAACACGAATGGCACGTGCACCATTCTAATAGGAGGTGACTAATCCTAAGTTGACGATTTGCATCAATGGCCATAGTCAGGATGTGAACAAAACTTAGGGTTTTCATCTTTTATGGAATAACACTGGATCCACACTGGACCCTTTTCTCAAAAATCATCATATTTTCCTAAATATTTTTTTTTCTTTTACCAGAGTTTAGCTTAAAATTAATTCAATACATATATCAATGGCCATAGTCAAGATATATTGAGAATTAATTTCATTTTAAACTCTATAAAAGCACTAAAATATGTTTGATTCTTCACCTGAATTTAAATACGATTATTATATAATACATTCAATGACTATAGTCAGGAGTGTATTATATCATTAATTTTATTCACATTCATTTAAAGAATGAAACATGCTTTTTTCAAATCCAATTTCAAGATTCTTTAAATTCATTTCATCATTTAGGATAGAATTGCATCATATTTTCAAAATTTCTTTTCCAAAACTCCAAGTGATCTCAAATATCTTTCTTCAATCTCTATTTCAATTCATTCTTCCATCTTATTTCAAAGATTCAAAATATCGATTTCAAAGTCCAATTTGATTTTGAAATTTCAAATTCAATGTTATATTCAAAATTTCATTTCCAAATTCAAGTCCAATTTGACTTTGAAGTTTCTGATTCATCTTCTGATTCAAAATCAAGTTCTATCTTCTTACCTTTAAATTCAAAATCAAAGTTTGAGATTGATTCTGAATCTAAAAAACTCTTCATAAATTTTAAATTCAATCTAGATTTTCAAAACCCAGATCCATCTTCAAAAGTCCCATTTGGACTTTCAGAATCCAAAAATCCAAAGTTAGATCCTAATCCCAACTTGGATCCAGATTTCCAAGTATAATCTCCACTTGTTGATCTTAGACTTCAGATCCAATCCCCATTTTAGGATCCAGAATCTAATTTCACCTTGGATCTCATATTTCAGATCCAAAATCCATTCTAGGATCCAGATCCCAATTCCACCTTGGATCTTAGACCTTCAGATCCAAATTCCATTTAGGATTCAGAATCCAATTCCATCTTGGATCTTAGACTTCAGATCCAAAAAATCCATTTTAGGATCCAGAACTCAACTCCACCTTGGATCTTAGGCTTTAGATCCAAAATCCATTTTAGGATCCAGAATTCAACTCCATCTTGGGTCTTAGACTTCAGATCCAAATTTCATTTAGGATCTAGAATCGAATTCCATCTTGAATCTCAGACTTCATATCCGAATTCCATAAATTGGATCTCAGATTTCAGATCCAATTCCCATTTTGGATTCTAAATCCAGAATTCAATCTCATCTTGGATCTCAATCATATTTAGGATCCAGACTTTGAATTCAAATTCCATCTTAAATTCCAGATTTCAAATCCAGAACTATCTTAATTTCCAGACTTCAAATCCAATTCCATTTTTAGATCTCATCTGGACTTCTACTTGATTCCTCAAATCCAAATTCGATCCTAATTTCAAATTTTAAATTTGGAATTCAATTCCATTTCAAGTTTCATTTTCTCTCCTAAATCCAAGTTTAAAATTCAAATTCAAAGACCACTTCTGATTTTGAAGCTTCATTTCCTTTTCACTCATTTTTCAATCATTCTTTTCAAATTCAAAGATCTATTTTCCCAACTCTGATCATTTCAAAGACTTAGAACTTCAAAATATCCTTCCTAATCTATCTCAAGTTCTAAGTTAGATTCAATCATTTCTTCATTATATATATTCAAATTCATCTCAAAAAAACTTGGAAAATTTTCAAAAAAACATTTTTCTCAAAAGAGCATACATCCTTGCATTGCACAAGCATGATTCTTTGTGCATTTTAGATTTAGAATAAATTCTTAGATAATATTTAGGCAAAGCAAAAAGGCATAAATTCGATCCTTGGTTTGATTACCCCTGGTAAAGGTGCCAGGAACGGTCGAACCTCGTACCGACGAGTGAATCCCGTCTCTCCATTTTCCCGCAATATTTCACAACGAAGGCGAGTAATTTTCTAAATATTTTCAAATCAAGGTCAAGTGAGACCCCGCAAAAGAGTTCCTCTCTCTCCTCTTCTTCTCTTCTTTTCTATTCTCTCTTCTTTTCTGTCTTTTCATTTCTCCTTTCAAAAAGGAGAAATAGGGATTAGAAAGGAAAAGAGAAGGAAGAGAGAGAAAACTCTAAGAGAGGAAAAAATTTGTGATGATCACACTGCCCCCACAAGGGCAAGTTGTGAACACCATTAAGTTGACCAGATGTCATGAGTTAGAAACATACAAGGAGCATTCCTTGCTGCAAGTCAAAGTTATGTGTACTCTCTGAAGTCCTGCCAATATGCAGTTGATAATTAGAGTTTTTCCTTGATATAGCTAGAAAAAATAGCTTATATCCCTACTCCCCGTGAAGGAGCCATTTTCTTTGAAATAAATAGGGAGTCCCCCAGGAAAATGTGAGTATCTTTCTATTATCTATTACTATATATAAAAGCGCCATCAGTCCCAAGATTTGCAGAAAGGTTTCCCATCTTTCCTATTGGTTATAAGCTAAATTACAATGTTTCAGTATTGTTTGCAAATATGATGAGGCTGGTTTTCAGACGTGTATGTTCGACTTCATCATGCAAACCTGCAGTGTGTCTCTGTTTCCTAATATATATATATATATATATATATATATAGCTGACTCATGGTTTTAAAACATGCACCACCTGGCGAGTTTTTTAGTATCGTATTCAACATATCAAGCAAACCACCAATCCCAACATTTGCAGTTGTTCAGGTTAACTTAACTTCCCAATGAGTGCAAGCTCCTTCCTCAACTGCCACATGTTGTCTGACCTAAAGTATAATGATGGCAGAACTCCATTTTTTACAGCAGCAAGGTACTGGGACAGACCTAAGTGTGATGAAAAAACTAAGGTTAATTAACGATTCTTTTATGTGCTGCTAATACACAAACTCAAGAACCGCTTCAGCGTCTCCAATCATCTATTTCTTACTCCATATTAGGACTTGTAGTCTTCCAACTGAGTTGCTAACATAGAAAGGTTGACTTTTCTCCAAAAGGGCAAAGTGGGCTCATACACTCAAAGGAACCTCATTACTCACTGCACCCTTCCTTTCAGGTCCATCCTTTCTTTAACCATGGCCCCATATTCACCTAGCACTTCTGCCA
Organism: Nuphar pumila; assembly: GCF_984573655.1. Lineage (NCBI taxonomy): Eukaryota > Viridiplantae > Streptophyta > Magnoliopsida > Nymphaeales > Nymphaeaceae > Nuphar > Nuphar pumila. The sequence continues at coordinate 100,384,618 of NC_143256.1, forward strand.
TAACGCTCTAAAATTTTAACCCAAAACTATAACTAATCTTTTTTTTTAAACTCTTTACAATACAATGAAAATATTCATTTTGGTTTCGATTAGAATTTCAGATGGGTTATAGGTACTCTGACATAAGACTTGAAACTATTCCCTCTATAGGACATAGGTCCAAGTCCAAATCGTGAATCAATTTCAATCAATAATTTGAATTCAAAATAGAAATGAGACATTTCAATTTATAAACCAAATTAAACTTTTCATTAATTAAATGAATTGCTTGTAAACATTTGACTCTAAGACCTGCAATATTTTTAAAACAAATTAACAAGTCTTATTAATCATAAACTGCTTTTTCAAAACAAATTTTCAAGATTAAAATAGTTGCTTCTTGGTACCGCCTATAACATCCTGCCATCGCTCGAGCTCATTTACTCATTACTTAAATGTATATAATATAGGAGCCAAACTTATCAAGTCCCAGTAAGAATACAATAACATTGTATATATACATAACTAAGCATACATGTAATCATACATCTTTTCAAAATATATATAGTGCAACATAACAATCATCATGCATTTAGATGAACAACTATAGCAATTAAATTTATGCAACCATATATCATTGATTAAGAATTTGAATTATTAATGGCATATTTTCATCAATTAAATGAATTGTTTGTAAACATTTGACTCTAAGACCTGTAATATTTTTAAAACAAATTAACAAGTCTTATTAATCATAAACTGCTTTTTCAAAACAAATTTTCAAGATTAAAATAGTTGCTTCTCGGTACCGCCTATAACATCCTGCCATCGCTCGAGCTCATTTACTTATTACTTAAATGTATATAATATAGGGGCCAAACTTATCAAGTCTTAGTAAGAATACAATAACATTGTATATATACATAACTAAGCATACATGTAATCATACATCTTTTCAAAATATATACAGTGTAACATAACAATCATCATGCATTTAGATGAACAACAATAGCAATTAAATTTATGCAACCATATATCATTGATTAAGAATTTGAATTATTAATGGCATATTTTCAATACAAGTTTAACACCAAAATAATCTAATCAAATGTAAGGCCTTGTTTCTCTTGTTTACCCCTCTTGTGGGTACTCACAGAATGCGACATCGTATCAGAGGAGATCATTCAAGGATTTATTATGCCATGTATTTCAATGACCCAAGTGATTCTACTAAAATGGACTGGTTCACAACCAAGAGAAATTCCACCAGTGGCAGCAACATAAATATGATATGTCCTAAACTTATGCAAAAGACATGGACATAACCCCTAGGACAAGATTGGTAGTCTGACCCCTTAAACTCTGAGGACTAGGGACCAAATAAGCTTTCTCACTAAAAAATAATTATAATGGTCCAATGGAGTGTATACCACCTACTCTTTCTAAGGTAAGCCCAAAACTAAATGGGTTATTGTGTCCTCTTTATTAAAGTCAATGTGTCAATGCATTTTATCAAATATGTCATTTACCATTCTACCCTTCCTGATCAAATAGTCAAAGTACACCCCCCACCTACCACACTAGAGTAACTTTTCAAAATTGCCTTTATGGCAAAAGTGTACTATCCAGGATTTTTCAAGGCCTTTTCTTGAATTTTTGAATTTCCATATTATGTGATAGATTTTAAATTCTAAATTTTTAGCTAAAAATGCACTAACGAGATTCATAGGGTTTAAAAAAAAATAGTAATTAAAAATGTATTTAACCCTACACACCTAGAGCTTTTGGAAATTCAAGTCATATTTCAATAAAATCCATATTTAACCTTGTTAGAATTAATTAAAATAAATAATTTAGATGCTTAAAACTTTGAAAATATATTAATACAATTTATTTGGGCATGAATTAAATTAAATTAAATGCATTGATATTTTATGTGAATTTTGAATTAATTTTTGAAGTATTTTAATTTAATTTAGAATAAATTTGACTTGAATTTCATGGAATGGAATTCAAAAATTAACTAGAATTTATAAAATGGTAGGAGTCCATAGGTGGGCCCTCCCTTCCTATATGGCGTCCTAATTTCAAGTTTAAATTGATTAAAACAAAAACAAACTTGAAATTAAAGTTAAAATCATAGTTTCCAAAAAAAACAAAATAAGGGTTCGAAAGGTCAAAACTTTCCAAAAAATTTAAAATGAACCCCATAGGGGCGTCACTTTTGGAAGACCCTAGAAGGGGTATAGAAAGGGCTGGACCCATGAGGGAAAGAAGGAAAGAAAGAGGAGAAAGAAGAAAGAAAAAAAAATGAAAAGCCAACTTGCTTGCCAAGCAAGCAAGTAGCCTTTTTACAAATTAGAAAGAGAGGCCAAGAGGGGGTCGACCTACCCTCTCTCTATTTTAATGTATTCATATTATATATAGTATATTAAGTATAAAATATATCATATATATTATGCCAAGTATATATATAAAACAAAGAGAAATACTTAAAGAATAAGAAAGGGAGGGTATAGGACTTAGATTTTTTTTTTTAGATTAGATCAAGGGCTAGAATTCATCCTATCCCTTGACCTAGTACAAGAGGCCTATAAAAAAGGAGAGGGGCTCATGCTCTCCCTATTTTGTCTCTTTGATAAATTTTTTTAAGCCTTCTCTCAAAAGCCTCTCTCTCTCCCAAAAACTCTTCTCTTTTCTCTTTTTTTTTCACCCCAAGCCTTAGTATTTTCTCTCTTGGACCAACAAGAGAAACCTTTATGTGATTAAGGGAGGCCTAAAGAGGGTGACTACGAGGCCGTAGTGTGCTTGTGTAGGAGCAATCTTTTTCGATAAAAGGTAGGCGGATTTATACTTCTCTTGTGAAACAAAATCTGTAACACAAATTATACTAATTTTCATAAATATAGACCCCAAACAAATCCTCTTGTACATGGGTTTGGCTTAGGGCTATCAAAAGATGGAAAAAAAATGGTTTTCTGAGAGAAAACCATCTTAAAAACATGTTTTTCCCCAAAAATCATTTTCTCAAAAAATCAAACCATAAATTTTTATAATACGTAAATTAGGCTAATATTTTCATGTAGATTTTGATTTTGGTCAGTAGTATATAATATTGTAGACATCCTGTAAAAATTTTACGGATTTTTATGGTCAAATAATTGAGATATTACAATTTTAATCAAATCAGGTTTTTCTTGAAAAGATTTCAATAATTTAGAAAAAATCATGAATTTTGTAAATAAGACTATGTAATTTTTTTATTGTTGTTGGTATAACATATGCATGTGGATATTCTATGATTTTCTTAGATTTTTTTTTATTTTTATTTTGTGCAAATTTTATGCTTTAGTTATTTAATTGTGTATTTTACCGAATTTATTTCTGAGAGTATGGCATGTGTAAGATGAGTCTATTTTTCTGGCTAAAAATGCTGAGAAAAAATAGATTTGTCTGCGATAGATTATGAAGAATGAATGGCTGCATTTTTATTTAGTTTTCTGGAATAAATTATAAAAGAAAACCCGAATGCATAGACCAGGTATTTCTATTTTCTGGTCAAACACCCGGCCAATAAAATGCTTGTAACGCTATCTTCTAGAGAAGTTTTGATGAATGGTTTATTGTGTTGGAAAGCTAACAAAAATTTCTATCTACTGTGAAATTTTGGGCTTTGTTTATAAATTGATCATGATTTTGTGATAGTCGGAACAAAAAAGGACATGTCTATAGTAAAATGTTTGTAACTTCCTTATATGAAAGAATTTTTTTGAATGGTTTGCGGCTACGGATAGCTGATAAAAATTTTTACAATTTGAGAAAATATCAACTCTGATCATCAAGTGTAAAATTTTCTATTAATTTTGTAATAGTCAAACATAATTGAGGGTTCGCAAAATTAGAACTGGTCTAAGGACCAAACCCCGATACTAGTGTAATTGTTTATGTATTTCATAAATTCATTTATTTTAGTCAATATACAGAATGTGTATGCATGCGAATGTCTAATTTTATGTAGGGTATGAAGTGCTTATGATAAGGCAAGCATGCATGAAAAAAAAAGTACGGTTGCCCAGAAGGGTTATGCACAAACAAAGGACTGAAGTGGCATTTTTGCATCCCTCAACAAAATTAATTAAACTCTGACTATTGTAAAAATGAAACACCATAATCATGCAGTCCTTATGTGTACACAACTCTCAATGAAATGGGCACATCCACGTCCACTTGTTGGTAATAGGCCCTACACCACCCACTGACCATAGGCATCCTCATTGAATGAAAACCAAATTTGTCCCCACGATTTAGCCTAATTATAGCCATCCACTAGATGCCATAGATTTGCTTTTCAATAACTGCAAATTGTTTGGGTACTATATGGGTTCAATCCAGATCCAAAATTTGATTATGAGAGTTGCCTTGATTCAGCCAGGAATAATCTTGGTCCCACTTAAAAAATCCATGATATTTTCTTCATGATCATTTTACATCTAATTGGAACATAATCATTCAAACCAGATTGAGCCTAAAGTGTCATTTTGTTCTTACTGAGCCAAATTAAAAAACTCAATTGTATGTATATTCGGTCTTATCAGGTTAGAGCCAGGTTGGTCTTAGTCCATACAGCCCAATTGAATGGGCATGGTTAAAGGCCGCTTAATAAGGCCCACCAGCCTCCCTTGTTGTCTACCTATTGCAATTCTTTAGTCTCTAACTGGCGGACAATTGAAAAACAAACAATATTTTCATATTTATCTGAGGGTTACGTATTGATAGTAAGGCCTACAGGAAGTGAACCTTTTTTCCCCATAAAAGCAGCATCAATGATATTCTACATTTAAAAAACTTATGAGGCATTTGTTACACTCTCACCCAAAGAAAGCATTTTTCCTTTGAAAGGGTGATTTTGGAGGGAGATTAAGTGTTTTCCTATGGGAGAGATAAGAACTTATTTGGACATGAAAGCTGTTTTTTTTATTTATTATGCAAGTCCCACCTTTTCTTTAGGAAAGAGAGCCTCTTCATAGGAAAGGCCATGAAACAAATGCCCTCTTGTTGAGATTGTGTGAAACTCTCATGATTATATTGATGATGATGTTGTCATATATGAATGGATGCATGTCATGTAATGAATGAAATTTTGCATTTATGCATATGAGTATGTTTCTGTTTAAAAGCATGAATGAATGAATGTTTCCATGCAAATGCTTTACATATGCATCCAATGCCCTTTAAGAAGCTGAATCCTTTTGATGGATTCGATTATGATTTCATGTAAGACATTAAGTAATCAAGAAAAAAACATATCACAAGTAAAAGATACTTTCTAGGAGAGTGGCAAGTGGTATGAAACTTTGTGGGTTAAGTAAGTTTCAAGCACAGAAGGTTGCTCCTCCCCTCCGACGATTTTATCAAAAAACTTTGCAATAGACTGCAGCGTAGAGGATAAGATACTCATGAGTGGAAATTTGATGCATTGAGATTAAAGGTATTAGGAATCTCTCTGAAGTTGTCATTCTGCACCCTATCTCTGGTGAAAGGTATCTGGCCAGGTCAAAGCCACCCTTATGTATGAAAATACCTCTGCATCATGGCCCTGATCCAGGTTTTCAAGCATGTGTCGTACCAACAGGGCTAAGAAGTGAAACCTAATATATATGCACATTAGTTTGACATAGCATGCATCATTTATATATATATATATATAATTAAAGACAAAAATTTATTCATGTATCGAAGGACTTCTACATTTGGTAAGTAAATACATTTTACCAGATCATGCATATTTATTTTATTTTATCTTTAATATGCTTATTTTCTTAATTGGAATGCATGCTTAATTCCTTAGATTTACTTTACTATCTTATGAAAAGTTAGATGAAATTCTTGTTTGGTATTTCTGTTTTACAAGTTTAGTATATTTCACCCTACAAATACATGTTGTGTCTGGCCCATATAACTTTATGTTTTTTAGGAAGTGAATAGACACTTACAAGTGAAGGTGGAAGGTTGCGATGGGAACTGAGCCTACCTTTCCTTTGCTTTCATGAATTTTGGACTCTGATTTTTATTATTTAAATTTAATTCAAAGATGATTGCAATTAATTATGGACATTATAGACTTTGATTTATTTTATGCATGGTTGATTATTCATTAAATTTTAAATTCCATAATTGTATGATTGCAAGTGATCATGTGAAGTAGCACGTCAAATTTTAGACTCGATGAGTTTTTTCATTGTTATTTGATTAAAATCTTAAAAAGTATTTCAAAAGAAAATATTCCACCATTTTTTGAGTTATAAAAAATTGGGGTGTTAGAAAAAACATCATGTTGCCCACTCATGACAGTTATATAGTTTAATAGCACGTTTATGTTGATGACCCATTTAGTATGCCCTTAGTACCTTTAAACCAATTGAGCATTTATACCCTCGCCTACTGCCTCAAGGTATGTTTATGTGTGCATGTATATTTTTCATAACTTTGTGCACTTATTACACCACATTGGTTCTTTTAAATAATTTGCTCTCTCAGGAACATTTATGTTTACATGCATATTTTTCAAAACTTATTGCATATCATAATCACATGCCACATATCATATTGATGCACTTATGGCACCATATTGGTTCTTTTAAAATCACTTGTCCATTCATGTTTCTATGAGCATTCACATGTGCATACATATTTTTCATGACTTATTGCACATTATCATAACATCATGTTGCACATTATAACATCATGTTGTATATCATAACATCATATTGCACATTATCACATCATGATAGAATTTAAAGCTTTAGCATTCAAAAGATGTTCACAAAAGATGACATAAATACATTGCCTCAATATGCCCATATACTATTCATTAGTATGTCACATGTCCATCTGGTTCACTTCTGGAACCATCTCATATTCATCTGGTTCACTTCTGGAACCATCAGATATCGCATATTGAATCAGGTGACAATCAAGATCAAGTACCCTCTTCCGTGGATCGATGATTTGTTCTATCAACTTCGTGATGTCAAGGACTTCTTCAAGATAGATCTTTGATCAGGTTACCACCAATTCAGATTCAAGGAGTCAGATATGCAAAAGATGGCTTTCAGGATGCGGTATGGCCATTATGAGTTCTTGGTGATGCCTTTCGGGTTAACTAATGCTCCTACAACTTTCATGGATACGATAAATCAAATCTTTCATCTTTACTTGGATCTATTCATGATCGTGTTTATAGATGATATATTGATCTACTCAGAGAGCGAGAAAGACCATCGAGAGTACTTGAGGATTGTCAATCCCAGTAAATTTGAGAGAGTAAAATTCGATTCCTGTGGGTTTTGATAGGTTTTCCAAAACCGGGTTAACAGGGATCTGAATTTGCACATTATGACATGTATGAATGTCCAATTGTATTTTACATTATGCAGCATGGTTGTGGATGTTTATCTTGAAATTTGAGCTGATATGTATACAAATTAAATGTATTCTATGTTATTCTTGATTTATAATCATTCATATGACATGCATATTAATGAATATTGTATATCATAAGGCATGATCAGTATAAAGTTAATTGTTATACGTGTTGTTTGCGTGTTTAAGCATGATCATGATTTCATATGATTGCAACATTTATGTATGCATGTGGGCATATGACATAGTGATAATGATGTGTGATATAAGCATGTGTGTGGCTCGGGTGTGAGCCTAGTTTCAATAGAACTTATGGATGCTTTTGATGCACTAGAGACAAAAAAGATATCCATGCATATAATTGTCTCGTGGAGGCTGAGCTCATAGTGTGAACTGTGGGTGTTTAAATGGGTCAAAACATACTTGCTTATAGAATTCCCAGTGGCGAGATTAGGCTTGTGAGCTCGAGTGAGTGTGTTGTGAGCACATGTAATTTAATTGATGAGCCTAATAATTAATTAATATACATGACCCATTTGGACTAGGGCCCACTTTGGAGAGAGGTTGACCATTGTTTGGTTTTGGAGGGCAATGACATCTCTCTGATTCACTATCTCCGATCGTAGGGGGCTCGGACTACCAGGTGTCCTAAGTGGTATGTCCAAAATCTCTGTAGAGTAGAAATCGATTTCATGCTGGACCACTGGAAGTTTCTCTCGATCACAAACCACTTCAGTAGAACCTCGATGTGAGGTTGTAGATTCTTCAATTCAATGAGGTTAATAAAATACATTGAATAATATACACCTTATTGGATTGGTTGAATCAAAGTTAGGAACCTGAGAGTGTACCTTCAAGAGGGAGAAAAAATGAAACATAAGAAATCAAAATGGAATCATTGTAATATTTCAGTTTATGCATAAATTATTATTTAATTGGCATGATGTTTTATAGCATATTTACTTTTGTAATATGAATGCAAGCATGATTAATTATGTAAATATAATGTATGCTTAATTATGATATGTAATCTTGCATGGTTTAGATGTTATCTGAAAAATGTGCCAATGCTTATTTATGTGATTAGAATATTTGTGTTCATGTGTTTAGTAATTACTTGCTGAGGTTGTGGACTTATGCCTCTACTTATAATATTTCAGGTAATGAGTAGGCTGGAAGGTAATGACAGTTGGCTCCGAGTGGTGCCAAGAGGGTCACGATTCTTTAAGGCTTTGAGAGGACTTCATATTTTATTTTGTGTTTATTTGATTAAGTCCTATAAACCCTGACAATGGTTGAGACTAGTATTTGATTTATTTTAATACAAACTATGGTTTGATTGAGTTGTTCTAGTCTTACTTATAGTGTGTGTTGTTTTTGTAACCCGCCCAAGGCTTGAACCGCATTTAAAAAGAAGTTTCTATTGTGTTTCTTGCAAATCGTATAAAGGGGTTTTTAAAAAAAATCTAAAATTTTGGTTTAAAAAAGTGGGGTGTTACAAGGGCATATTGGTGCTTACACGAGACCGTAGCCCTTACAGTAACCCGTTGATATACTTGTTGGCTCTCTCCTTGTCAGTTTTAAATAACTAGGAGCAGTACCGCTCAAGGTTCTGAAACTTGATAGTGTAGTCAATAAGACTCATAACACCCTGCTCTAGTTCAAGATACTCCATCTTTTTCTTATTTCGAGAGTGTAATGGGAAGTAATTATTCAAGAACGCTCTTCAAAAGTCATCCCAAGGTATGTCCTTATGCTCTGAGAATTGGATAATTTTTGTGGTATCTCACTACTTTCGTGTATTGTCTTTCAATCTGTATGTGCCAAAGTTTTTCTTTCTTTCCTCTAGCACTCCCAGTACCAGAAACACATGTTCTGTCTCTTTGATTCAGCTTTTTGTAAGTTCTGGATTGGCTCTATCGGCGAATACAGGTGGGTCAAGCTTTATGAATGTTTCATAAGTTATTCCTCTTGTGCTCTCATTATAAGGCGGGGTTGATTCCTACCTTGTCTCACGAATGACAATCACTAGGTTGTTGAGAGTCTCTAACAGAAACTCCTACATATGAAACTCCTCGCTTGGCACGGTTCTTCTTATCATAGGAATCATTTATCTAGTCATATACAAATAATGTGGTTCAGTTTCTCGATATATAGTGAAGTAAAAAATTTTACTTGTATATATGCATTGCATTGCAAACAAGCATACATCGCCTTTAATTATAAGTGCCACGCCTCACTGGTGGACATAGGTGAAAAAAACCTCACACACGAGTCCACTGACTCAAAACATAACTAGTACTTAAGAACTAGGTTTTCTTTTTGACATAAACAACCTCAAATAGGATTGTTGATCGTCACATCGCCTTGGCTTAGGTGCAGTTGGAGTTTGCACGGGTGACACTTCTGCACTCTCAAGTTAAGGTGGGGGTTAGACCAGTGATGCATGTCCATTCTGAAGTATAGCAACATGGTGGCTCAGAGAGTCTGAGATCAAAATGAGCGAGTAATAGGAGTTGTATCCTTCATTTGGGCCATTCAGGCTATGTGTAGGCGTTTCCAGATGATAACACGACAAGCGATAAAATTCAATAGGAAAAAGCAAGTCATTATCTCCCAAACTCGGTAATCCTACCAATGATGATAGGGTACTACTACTCCCCACACTAGAGTGATGGGGTCCACTGATGAGCGAGCTCTCATCTTTAAGACCAAGCACTGCTCGTCGACCTATATCGATGGTGTGTTTTCTTTGGCATTCGTTGGCAGAATACCTTTGTCACAAAATTAGAAAGTTCACGAGAGATAAATATTGACTTTCTGTGATATCTTTCGGGAATTCAAAATTGTGGCATAGATGCAAGTAAACATTTCCAAATCTCAATTCATTCTGATCAATATTTTGGATAGTGAAGTTGTTCATTTGAATGGTGCACTTGATGGACTCTCAGAACCTTATCAATTCACTATTTTGGTCTCCCACTATTCTATGGCAATCTTTCTTGTGAACTTTGTCAAGATATTATTGCTAAGGTAGATAGTAAATTGGTTGGTTGGAAATCTTATTATCTTACATTGGGTGACATAACCGTTTAGAGTGCATGATATGTCGCCGATAGAAGTAGACTCATGAACCATGGATTGTCATCTATAGTTGACAAAGATTTTTTTCATGATAAGAAACTTGAAAACAATACTTATGGTGCGATACTGTGAACATGATGGATCTCGAACCATGTTTCTCAGACTTAGGCTCTGATACCAATTTTGTAACACCCCGAATTTACAAAACAAAACTTGATAAAAAATTCATGGATTTCTTTTTTTTTATTTGTAGTAGAATTTAAAAAAGGTTTTTAGCAGCAAAAATAGACGATAATGAGTCATCAGTTTTAGAAGATATCGATCAAGTCACAAGTATGTAGCCAAGCAATCATTGACCAACAAAGTGTTTCATTTATCAAAACAAGTTATTTATTACAAACATCACTGCTTTGAAAAGCAACATTCTATGAAACTGATTTTATAAATGAAAAAGGGCTTAACACTGTCTAGAGAAACTCTAGAACTCGATGTCGCCTTGCTTCGTATATCACATCACAGGTTCAATACATATTTTCCCCATAAAACGGGGTCAGAACCATCAATGGGCTGGTAAGAAAGCATTCAAATTCAAAACAAGTATAAACTGTGAAAATACAATGAGCCACTTAAGGTTTCAATTCAGAACAACATTGCTTAAGTCTCCACGACTTAACGTATATCACGAAAGCCTCCTGAGGGCCACGGTTGAAACATCAAAGCTCAAGTCTCCATGACTTGGTATATTGGTATCCCATGAATCCAAGCGAGAACTCCTCGAGCTTAGTTTAGTCATACAGGTACAATACGAGTCATTTGACCTATCGGTCCAGCAGTGTATCAATCTCAACACCTTTCACAAGGTTATGCATGAATCATTAAAACAACACATATTCATTCATTCATCGCTGAACCTATAACTAATGTATTGTTTCGATATTAATTGTTCACCCCCTGGTATGCGAGAGAAGCTTGAACTTTAGCATCAATACAATATTTTGAGGGTTTATTATGCTATGTATTTTGTATACCCAGGGGCATGATAAACCTGACCATGGTGGGGCGGTAGTTAGAGTTCATACCAAGATAACCTCACCAAGTCGTTTCAGATGCATTCTTCTACTATAGTAATGGGGTTCAATCATTAGATCTTAAGGATAACCCGACCTTCAAACCTCCTGAGTGACAAGAGGTCACTTGAACTCTTTGGTTCATAAATAATTCATGTCACTCGCGGATGTACCATCACCATCTGCCACAAAAAATATAAGTTCTGAAGGGGTTTGGTGTTATAATCTTTCTTATTGGACTTCGAATGCCACATGGGCAAACCAGTGCATTTTGCACTAAGGAAAATATGTACCCCAACCCCATTCAATATTATGTAGCACGGGCTGCCCGTGTGGTCCAGGGACTATCGTTAAGTTTTATTCATATGCATGCAAGACTCTGCTCTCGGTATCTATGGCCTCCATGAGCGTTTCACCCCTTTTGAGTGGACAACCAAATATGGCACAACGACTCTTATAAGTCTTATTGTATAACAGAGTTTCACATGAGCATGCATAGACTACGATCACCTTAGATTAATTACATGTCGTATATAGCTGCAACGAGCACTCACCTACTCAAGGCGCAATGACTACTCTGACACATCGACCCTTATGAGTATGGTGCCCTTGCTGGCGGAGGTGGAACGAGCCATTCAGGTAGGGTTCCAACAATAGGGGCATCATCATGACAATCAAACTAGCTTAGACAAGTATTTTGTAAGAAATTTTAGCAGCACTTCCTATGTTTGACAAAGGAAGTGTGATGATCCTTTTTACTTATAGAAAATAACTTGTTAGAATTTTGGTAGCAACCCCTCTATTTGACAAAGGACATGTTACACTCTTTCTAAGCTCAGTGAGCATTTTTTAGAAAATTTGGCAGCACCTCCTCTCTTTAACGGAGAAAGTGTTGCGCTCTTTTAAGCTCGGTGAGCATCTTTTTAGAAAATTTAGCAAAACTTTCTATCTTTGATGGAGGAAACATTATGCTTAATTAGGAATAGATGTGCATTGTTGTGCGTACTTTGCATCTACATGGTTTATTGAAAACCCAAGCCTTAATTAGACCATATGCAAGTGACTTAGGTATTTATGAAAAAGTGGTTTTGCGCAAAGAGCAAAACCTTTTCAATAGGGATTTCTTTTGCCAAATAAAGTCTTGATCGAGGATAGGTATATGTTATCATATTTGGTGATAGGAATGGATCGTTGTTTGTACTTTTACTTATGCATAACTATATATAGTATAAGCAGTAGCTTGTGCATGATATAGCGCGGCAGCATAAGTAAAGCATATGTAAGGTTTGGTTGGTGAAACTGAACTAAATAACTTGCAGAAATCAAATACATATATATTGCGGAATGGTAAAGGAGGTCAAGCAGCCAGGACTAAGAGGTTTTATCTCAACTAGGTTCGGTCTAGGTCAAGTGGGTCTAAGATTACCTCAAGTAAGCTAAGTCTAGGTCAAGAGGGTTTGACCTAGGCTAAGACCAAGACAAGGAAGGAGAGAGAAAAGCTAACATAGTAGGTCAAGTGGTTTTGACCAACTGGGCTCAGCCTAGGCTATGCAAGTCCAAGCTCACTGCAAGTAGGCTTGGTCTAGGCTAGAACCATGAGAGAGGAGAGAGGGGAGAGTGGCTAGAGAGAGAGAAAAAGGAGAGAGAGGGTTAGACAATTTTCTAAGAGGGGGTCACCTCTTATTTATAAGCAAAAGTTTGGGTCTTGGACCCCATAGAGTCTGGATCTGATCCAGATGCCCATTTGGTCTAAAGATACAAACTTAGTGGTGAAGTAATAAAAAGATTTTCATATCCCTATGGGGCCCACCTCATGATTCTATGAAATATTTATATAAGGCCCACAAGATATTTTTGGTGAGATATTTTTGTGGGGTTCATCAGGTATTTTTGTGGGTCCCGTATATTTTTGGGAGTTTTTTGATATTTTTTGCAAAAAAATATGAATACACCATTTTCTTTGTATCGACAAAACTAAGCGAGTTGGCTCGTTGAAATCTCCAAATTTTGTTGAGAAAGAGAGTTGTGGCTCCCTGACTGTTTGAGCATATATCTCTGAAGATATATACGTCATAAATATAATTGGTTTGTTGAAATCTATTTATTTTATATTTCAGGTTCATATGTCATTTTTACATAAAATACCTCTTAGATTTATTCAAAATTTACACTAAAATTTTGAGGGTCTTACAGCATGTGAGGTGCATGTGTGTGAGACACATAGGAAAGGGTGAGAGAAATGACCTATTTTCCATATGATTAAAATGCAAAAGTGCAGAAATGGTCCTAAGAACGAATTTAATAGTTACAAAAATGTAAGAATGCATATCACAGTCATGAGATGAACATGTTTATGCTCATTTGAGAGAAGAATGTAAATGCCTTTATTTTTCATAGACTTGTATGTCTCATGTACATGAGAAGCATGCACGTATAAAGTACCTTATAATAGTCGAATAAAATTTTGAACTGTTTGTCATATGCAACTTTATAAATGCATATGTTATGTTTGAGGGGGACTCTTATGTCTTAACTTGTTTGAAAATCATGTGTTTGTGTTTCACGCTGAATAAGATCAATTGGATTTGACCTATTTGCTTTATGCAATTATATGTGCAGTTGCTTGATTGATAATTCATTTATACAAATGAATACCATGGATATAAATGAATAAATTAATGAATGTCATGGATGTGAATGAATAAATGAATGCCATCAATATAAATGAATGTTGATATGGATTCCATTGAAGCTTATTTTATAAATAATGAGAATAACACTTTGGTTGTAACATTACAAACTTAATTTATATTCTTCAAGTTTGGTTTTAAGTTTCCTAGATGTACGTTGTTAATACCCTACCACATTACAGATATCATCCAGAACGATTAGAGCAAAGGACAGGTTGTTGCATACTCAGAGGGACTCTTTTACTCATTATGATCCCTAGGGGGATCCTGACTTTATTTTTTTCAGACTTGTAAACATTAACTTTTGTTCTGGATTCTTTCTATTTCAATGTCTTGTAAATATTTTAGAATAAGAGAGACTCATGGACATTGTCCTTTCTTTTATACAATAATTAAAATATGATTGCAAATCTCAACTTTTACGTAACTTCTCAACAATCTTAACCCTTAAATAAATTTCATTGTTTGCACTTTTATATGTGATTTCCCTAGAACAATAACATTAATCAGGTTATTTATAAGGTTGGTTTCATACTGGCTAATATATGCTCGATCTTGCACTCAGATGGGTCGCCCAGTATCTGGGATGGTTGAATTGTGGTCACAAATAAACTTGTTGATACGTTACTCTTGGGTGTCATGTAAAACTTTATAAAAAATAAAAAAATTTAAATTTTCTCTAAATTTTAGGTTTTAAAAAAAGTTTTAAAAGGTTAGATTTTTTAGGGATGCTACAATCATCCATAAAAGTTATGCCCCCGAGACACTAGAGGGTCTCCCTATTATGGCAAAATGGGTCACTATGCTCGAAATTGCTGGAAGAAGGTGGCAAACTCGCAGAGGCAGAATGTTGGAGGTTCTCAATAGCAGTAGTAGCCCGAGGAGGTGGCATGCCATGTTAATGCCACCACAGCAGAACCAATAGACGATAATGAGTAGGTATGGGGATACCTAGCTAGTCGTAGGGTAAGCCTTCTAGAGTGTAGTGTAACCTGATTGCATAAGATTACGATATTTTTTTCTAACAAAAATTGAATCAATGTTATTAGAGATAAGATTATGCATAACCGAGTGCCAACCCAAATTTTTTTTTCTCACGGACTCATTGTGAGTTATCTTGATCATTATTTAGAGCTTGTGTATAGGTTGATACTTATTGGGTAAGCACATTCTCGTTGATGTCGAATGGTTTATACACTGACTTTTTTAAATAATTCTTGAGAATGGAAATTTCAAGGAAATAGATATCCTGGAAGATATTGTCATGCCCTAAAATTTCAACCCAAAAAATTTAAAGATTCTTTTCTTTTTAAAATAGAAGAAACATTACATTTTTCTTTGGGTTAAACATTTTGGACAGGTTACAATACAATTAATCATCATAACTAAATTAAAATGTGAATAAGATTCACTATTAAAATTTAATTTAGTTCCTATAACTTAAAATTTATATCAGAGTCTTTTTAATTCAAAATAACAAGAATATTTTTTCAGAACTATCCAAGGAAAGGAAAAGACTACCTCTTGACTTCACCAAAGCATTCCACGTCTGCTCCGCAGTTGCACATCATTATTTACCTGAAACCTCATAAAACTGGTCAGATTCGTGAAAGCCTGTGGTGTAAGTTTTAGGAAATAAAATTTTAAAGATATATTTTTGATAAAAACGTTTTGTGAAAGTCAAACACTAAATAATAATAACCAGCTCACACAAGGGTGAGATCCTGGTTGAACTTAGGGAATGGGAGAATAAACTTTGTATTCCATAGAAATTGCAAACTTTATTGCCTTTAAAAGTAAAAATAAATAAATAAAAGTAACTAACTAATTTCAATGAGTTACTCTTTTGCAGAGGGCTCAAAAATAATAAATAGCCTTATTACAACACAAATTAAAAAATGAATAAACCTAAGCTAAAAGAAAAGGGGTCTTCAGTTGCTTGAGCTTTAGTTCCTTTGATCTTCACTGCTTCCCTTTTGAACCTCCAGAATGCTACTAGTATTTTATTCCTATTTAAATGTCTTGCATTCGTTGAGGGCTCTCTAAGGGGTCTTCAGGGGACCTTTGAAGGCTCTTCGAGGGCACTTTTAAGGGCTTATCGCACACACAATTGCTTCCCTGCAAAACAAAAAGACAGAACAAAAACAAAGAAAACTATGCCAAAATCTAAGGTTAGTTTGATAAAAAAAATCACTAAAACAAAACTCTAATAACCTAATCTAAGAAACTTTAACTAACTAACATGCAACAAATAAGAAACTAACATGTAACAAATAAACAAACTAAGTAACAAACTTAATAACAAACTAACTACTTTGAAACAAGAAAGAAACTAACATTTAACAATCAAATTAACAAACTAACTAACTACTTGATTTTATGAAAAACATTGAGTCATGACTAACAAACGAATTGGTTCTAACTACTTTTTAAAACAACTAAAAGTAATTTCAAAGAACATGTTAATTTATAATTAACTAAATGAAACTATACAATATGTAGGTCTAATCTAACCAAGTAACATTAATATTGACTTGAATGTAACTACCAACTAACTCTAAACTAAATTGAATCAAACCATGAGACCAACAACTAATTAATCATGCATAAAAAAATTTTAATTGTGATTAGCTATGACTAAATTACTCCTAACTAATTACCAAAAGAAAGTATTAGAGCCACGCTACTCAAATCATGCAGCAACGTTACAACTTTGCAGGCTCATGGACAATCAGTATTTTATTATCTGATTCATGCAGTTCACTAACAGATTTTTTTTAGTATTAAAATGTAGACCTACGTGAATTAAATCACGTGCTGAATGGGCACCCAATCTGACCAAATCAGGATTTCTCCACTAAAAATCATGTTGAACCGTGATCTGCGATGGATGCACATAAACCACTTGACGTCAAAGACCCATGCACGTTATTTTGAGCAATACACGAGTCAGATTGTGATTACTAGTAGCAGCATGAACAGAATCTGAACCGATAAACCACACAGATCGATTCAGATCTTGTTAAAACTTGCATAGATCCAACCCACGGCTGTTAAGTACAGTCCGGCCAGCTCTATCACTCGCAATCAGGTCTGGTATGAAAATCATACAAATCTGATTGTGATGTCGCACAACCCATTACACAAATACGCTAGAGATCAACAATGGCTGCAGGCTTGTATGAGTTGCGATTTCCAAGAAAACAAAAAAAAATGAAACGATGTATGAAAGAACAAAACAAATCTACAAAATAGTATGTTTCTAAACTAAATCGTATGCTACCCTACATGCAACGAAAATGCCTAACATGAAGTATGTTGTATGCAATGATAAAATAATTTCTATGCATGTAATGAAACAAATTAAATCTAATCTAATCTAAATGCAAGACAAATAAAGAGCTAGGAGAGAAGAAGCAAACTTTGCAGTTCGCTTCCGATGGAGAGGTTGAGAAGAAGAACACGGTCTTTCTCCAGGCTACATGTACCTTCGACGATGAGGACAAGAAGAAGCCTGTGAAAGCAAAGGTTAGAAGTAAGATGAAACGAAGAAGAAGAAGGAAGAACCGAGGGAGAAACTGGCCAAGAGAGAAACGGGGGAAGAAGAGAAGAAGGCAGAGGGCATGAAATCCAAGGGAAAAGACGCCCCCCTTAATTGAAACAATACTATTTATACTACAAATTAGGTCAAAATGAGTTTTCTAAAAAAAACTAATTAATTTACAAAAATTCTAAAAACACCCTCATCTAAAAACATGTTTCATAAAAAAGACACTTCTAAACAAAATATAAAATGTTAGTTGGAATTCCTAAACTAATTAAACTATAAACTAAAAAGTCTAAACTAATTAAAACACTACAAAAATGTCGGAAAGGATTTAAATATATGATTTTATCTTTATTTTGAATTTCAAAGCAGTTTCTCAAAAACATTGATAAGAATGAGTTTTTAATGTATTTTTTTGATGGATCATGCATAAAAATATATGTATAAAATATAGAATTTGTGCATGATCAAATTCTTCCATGCTTATCATTTGTTAGTCCTCGAGCAAACAGACCCTGAATATCAAAACAAAAGCAAACTAACAAAGCAAAAACCTAACTCACTTTCAAGGGAATCACAGTTGCATTTAGCATATATAATAAGCCCTTTAAACCTCTGGGTTACTCCAGTGGACAATTAAGGTCTCGTGAAGGTTTGCAGTGATGCTACCCACAAACTTCTCTATCATGTATGCATAAGATTCAAATTCAAGAAGCATTAGGCAGCTAAGGAGTTTGTTTTCACAAATATGTGATATCATTATGCTCTCAAAACATATTTAGAGTTTTTACATGCCACCACAGAGTAAAACTTTTTCTTTTACTTTTCTAAGAAAAATCATAATCATTTATGCTTTATTATCAGAAAAACAAATATACACATGTCATTGTTTATTTATCCTCACTTATATGTTTTCTGCACAGGTTTCTCAAAAATTATTCCTAAGCAGTGAACTTTATCTTTATGTTCTTGATTTTTTTTCTTTTTCCTTTATCTAGATTTTCAATTTTTTCACACTTTTTCTTTCTTTTTATTGAGCATTATATCAAATTTTCAGTTTTCATGACCCATGTAACGAGCTTTGGGTCAGTGAGTCCCAAGTCAAATGACCTTAGGGCACCAGATACAAAGTATCACTCAGACTTAATTGCTAGAGTTACTAGACCTTCAATTTTTATAGTTTTACGTATAACTCTCTTCATTGTCGTGTGCAATGTCAACATCTCTTAGGCTCTCTATAAAGTCCATATAACGGGTTTTCGGGCCAGTGGCTCCCAAACCAGATGGCTTTAGAGCACCAGGTATAAACACTCCTCAAGCTCCACTTGCTTGAACCAAATAGGCCACAGATATCAACTTAGACAAAGAAGTGATTTTGTTCGTTATCCTTTTCGACATGGGAATCAAATACTTCAACTTGTGTCTGAACCCTGCTATTGGAGAACATGAAGACATCAAACGACTAAACATATACTTATTTTCACTTTTTGAGCTCTTATTTTTTTATGTTGTTTATTTGCTTAGTTTTGCAAAAATAACTATGCATATTCATACTTGTGATTCAAAATGAAACTCTAATATGCATCTATAATCATTTCTTTGAAATCCACATAAGTGATCTCGTTTTTCCATATTAGTGTCAAATTTTTTTATGAGGCTTAAAAAGACTCTAAAATGTTATATTGTGTAAAACATTCATATAGTTTAAAACTCATTCCTTAAAAGCCTAATTTTTTTGAGTTTTCATTAGTGTGCAGATACATAGGTAGGAAAAAATTTAGGTGTGCAAACTACACCCCCCCCCCCTACCCACCCACCCCATGCTTACATGAAACTAGATGAATGCACACTATGAACTAAAAGACATACAAAGAAAGGAGTAGAAATCTTTTGATCTGTGCTATGGAAACTCACCTGGTGTTGCGCTATACTAGCTCTACAAAGATTCTAACATATCTCACTGCTTGCAACTCATAATAATACAAAAATGCAATGCATACCTGATCTATCGTTCATGCTCATGGATCAAAGTCAAAGAAATAAGCAAACGGCTTCCAAGAAAACTAAGAAAAAAATCTAATACTAATGGTACAATATGCAAGCACTATGCACTGCCTCAGACATCAACGAAGTAAATGGCCTCGATGTCCTAACTAATCACCGCATCAAAAATATAGGGCTTTAGTCGTTGCCCATTGACATTGAAGGTCCCGCTCGTACGAGGATCTGAAATAACAATAGCACCATGCAGAAACACCACTTGTACTATGAACAGGCCCTACCATCTAGACTTCAACTTCCATGGAAAGAGATGGAGTCATGAATTGAAAAGCCAAACTTTTTGACCAGGCTCAAATTGTTTTTGCAAAATATGCTGGTTATGAAAATGCTTAGTTTGAGCATTGTAGATTTTGGCGCTCTCATATGCATCATTTTGCAACTCCTCAAGCTCACTCATTTGTAACTTGCACTCTACGCCAGCTTGGGCCATATTAAAATTGAACTTCTTAATCGCCCAATACGCTTTGTGCTCCAACTCAATAGGGAGATGACATGGCTTCCAAAAAAACAATCGGTAAGGGAACATGCCAAATCGAAGTCTTGAAAGCAGTCTTGTATGCCCATAATGCATCGTCTAGGCGTTGGGATCAGTCCTTTCGGTCTGGTCGGACTGTCTTTTCAAGAATCTGTTTGATCTCTCTATTGAAGACCTCGACCTGACTACTCATCTATGGATGGTATGACATAGCAATCTGACGATGTACCAAATACTTTCTGAGTAAGGAAGCAACATGCACATTCTTGAAGTGCTTACCTCTATCACTAATCATAGCTCTCGGGACACCAAACCTACTAAAGATGTTGTGTTTGATAAATCTAATCACCTCTTTGTAATCATTAGTTCGTGTGGCTACAACCTTGACCCACTTGGATACATAATTGACCGCCACTAAGATATAGACATAGTCGAACGAAGGCAAAAATGGACCCATAAAGTCGATGTCCCAATCATAAAAAAATTTGACTACAAGAATGGGGAAAAGGGGCATCATATCACGCTTAGAAATGCTCTCTATATGCTGACAACATAGGCATCTCCTACATAAATCATGAGCATCTCTCAGCAGTGTCAGCCACCAAAATCCAGAATAGAGGACCTTTGCAGCAGTCTTCCGACTAGAAAAGTGGCCTCCATAGGCAAAGGAATGACATAACTCCAGAATGGATGTGAACTCCTCCTCGGTGACACACCTTCAAATCATCTGGTTGAAACATAATGGAAACAACTTTGGATCCTCCCAGAAATAATGTTTCACCCACTCCATAAAATGATATCTCTCATTCTTGTTCCAATGTGCAGGGAACTCTTCAGCCATCAAATAGTTGATGATGTCCGCAAACTAGAGCAGACGCTTGGCATGAAGAAGCTGCTCATCCGGGAAGGAATCATCAATTTGTCCCTGATAAGTGAATGTCTCCACAGTCAATCTGGATAGATGGCCTTCTACAAGATTCTCACATCCACTCAAATCTCGAGATCAAATTCTTGTAGCAGAAGGATCTACCGAATAAGGCATGGTTTGGTATCTTTTTTACTCATCAGATACTGCAAAATGGAATAATTTGAGTAAATGATGACCTTGAAGCCCAATAAATATGAATGAAACTTCTCTAAGGCAAATACTATAGCTAGTATTTTTTTCTCAGTGGTCGTATAATTCATTTGATCATCGAAGAGGGTCCTACTAGCGTAATAGATGACATGAGACCTTTGTTCGATCTTTTGGCCAATAATGGCTCCAACCGCATAATCAGAAGCGTCACACATGATTTTGAAAGGCACTGACCAATTAAGAGATCGAAGAATAGGGGCTCTGATCAGTGCCTCTTCAGAGATAAAAATGTCTTCAAACAAGCATCATAAAAAAGAAACAGTTGGTCCTTCGCGAGCAGGTTATATAACGGTCTAGAAATTTTGCTAAAATCCTTAATGAACTGCCTATAGAAACCTGCATGCCCTAAGAATGATTGCATCTACCACATTTTGGTTGATGGAGATAATTTGGCAATGGACTCCACTTTGGCCTTATCGACCTCAATCCCTTTCTCGGACACAATATCTCTAAGAACAATCCCCTGTTGAACCATGAAATGGGGTTTTCCAAAATTGGGTTAACAGGGATCTGAACTGCATCGTATGAGATATGTGTTGATGTCGGGTTGTATTTTATTTTGTACAACATGTTTATTGATATTTAACTGGGATATTGGACTGATATATGATGATGCATGAAATCCATATTATTTTCATATATTATTCATGCATTTTATGTATTTTTAAGGATAAAAACCATTATATTTGTGTATTTAGGTGCAAAGAAGTCATGGTTCGAATTGCACTCGAATCCGAGCTAAAATAAAGAAAATAGAGAATTTTTAGGGTAATTAGAGAGAACGCCAAGGTAAATCGGATCCAGATCCGGTCCAAAGTGAAATATTGGATCATGGATTAGATCTAAACCCAAAATATCTATGAACCCATGTGATCCAAGGTATAATTCATGAACTTTTTCTAAAAAACCCCTCCTTATCAAACATTTAGGTAGTTAGTTGTAATTAGTGAAGAGTTTTAACATGTAGTTAGAAGTATTTTTTTTTAGGTAGGTTTTAGAATTAGGAAATATTGTAGTGACTTAAATAGTTGCAAGTAGTTAGGGTTTGACATTTTTGTCTTGGAGAAGTTGCCTCTCTCTCTCTCTCTCTCTCTCTCTCTCTCTCTTCTTAGAAATTCCTTCTTCCCTCTTTTCTTAAAAAAACATGTTTACTCTCTTCCTTCTTCTATTCTCTTTTGTGTGTATCTTTTTATGTGTGTGTTGTCATTTGTTTTGCAGGTGTTGCAAAATTTTCTGGAGAGCTTCCAACTCAAATTCGGCGTGCCGTTTACCACCACCGAGGATTGACCGTGTTCTCTCTTTAACCGATTCTCCTGCTTCTCTTCCACCATCAAACTTCTCCTCCGTAGCTCGGCTCCCGGATGTTTGCAGCAATGGAAGGCATTATGCAAACCACCACGACGTGAAAAGGTACTTCTCTATATACATTAACCACTTTTTCTCCCCCAATTCATCCGACGAGCCGAGAGGTGAGTCTTCGTAACCCTTTTCTTCTAGTTAGAAGTGTGTCAAGAGTCGTGTTTTGGTCTAGTCGTGGGTCAGTATTTAGGTTATTTTCATCAGTCCAAATTCATTTTTATTACAACATAAAATATTCTTTTGATCAAGTTTTTGTATGAGCAAGAATCGATCTTGGTCTTGCATCTTATATTCAACAAATTAAAGCATATGATTCCAGTCTTTCAATTACATTGGTTGTATAGCATAAATATTTTTTTTCTGTAATTTTTTTTTTCTTTGAGATAATTACATTCTGATTTTTTTTTTCAGTTTAACATATTGGTCGTGATCTAGCTGCAGCTAGATCTGACCATTACCAATCGGGTTAGTTGATTAGACTAGGGTTAATCGGTTAGCACTGTTGATTAGGTTAGGTTAGTATTAATTTCATAATCAGTAGTAAAATTAATTTTTACTCTTATTAATTCTGGTTTTTAATTATAGGTTAGCGTAGGTATTTAGGTTTTATTTGATTGTTGCATAATTAGATTTAATATAGTTAATGTGTTAGGTATAGTAGATATTTTCTAAGTAAGTCTAGTATAAATTCTCTTATTTTTATTTATTGGTTTTATGGCATCATTAATTTGTAATTAATGTGATTAGGTTAGATTAGGTTAAGTAGAGTTAGGTCAACATATTTTGTTGCAATTAGTATATTAGGTTAGCATTTCATTTTTAGCAAGATTTGACTTTGAATTACGGTTTTAGAACTCGTGTGATGTGTTATTTTGAGTAATACAATTGATTGCTTTCTTTAGCCTTAGTAAAATTTCTTATTTTAAATTCTTAGGTTATCTTCCCAATTTTATTCCATAGTTTTGATTTGGGCAAGTATTAATTTTTGGTAGGCTTAAATTGATAATTAAGGTTTAGTGATTAGGATCTATTCAAAATCGTGTAGTGGGTTATTTTAGGTAATCTATTTAATTGCTTTCTCTAGCTTTAATTAAATTTCTTGTTTTGACTTTTAAGATAATTTCTATATTTTGATTCCTTATTGAGTAGGGTAAGTAATTTAGGAAATCTTTAATTAGCTTAGACGTTTTTCAATTTTGCTTTTCAATTCTTTCCTTTCTTACTTTTTTGAATTATTTTTAGTAACTTATTTTTCATAATTGATTTCTTTGCTACTTTACTTATTTGTTTAAACAAATCTTATTTTAGTTAAGTGTATTTAGTTCTTAGTGAGGTCCACTAAGGGGCGTGAGCAATCAAATCTCAAATCAATTCAAAAGCCGCCCCTTGTGCCCTAATTAGGTTTAGCCAACTTAATTTAGTTTTAAATTGTTTTAAGTAAGTTACTTTAATTTTAAATTCAATATTTAAATTCAAGTTAATTTAGTATAGCCTATGTTTAGTACCTTAGGTTAATTTACTTTTATTGTTTTAAGTTATATGATTTATTTGCTAAGTTTAAGTGTTAGTTAGTTTATGCTTAGCTTAGTTAGTAGTCGTGTAATCTTCATGTATTTACTTAAGTTAATCTAGTTTCACATATTATAGTTGTGTTTTGATTTTATGCCATTTATATTCCTTTCATGCTTAGTTCATTAGGGTTTAATTTCTGATTAGTTATTGTGTTTAGTTTAATTGAGTAATTTAGTTTATTTAGAATTTATTGATAAATGCTTAGATTTGTTAGTGTAATGGTAGTTGGTTAGTTAAGTAGTTATTGCTTTATTTTTCATTATTTTATTTAATTCTCGACTTTAGATTAGGTTTGAATTTGTGCATTTTATGTTTTTTTTAGTAGTAATTAAGTTTTTATTAATTATTTATTTTGTTTTATATTTTTAGTTAATTAATTAGTCAAGCAAAGCCAAAGTAGTAAACTCTACATAATTCGAATTTTCAGTTAACTTAAGGTCGTCATTTAATGTATGTTTTCAACGAGTTTTGATCTAAAAATTTTACACTAATCTCATCATCATAACTACTGTGTCTTTTCTAATTTTCAAAATTTTTCATGCTGATTTGGTCAGGTAATTAAATTGATTTCAAAAACTGGTTCTGCAGAAATTACTGTTTTGATTCATTGCTGTCAAGAGGCATTTTCATAAATCCAAAATTATTTTTTGAGGGTTTCGAAAGAATTTTTAAACTCTGTAAATTGGGTCTGATTCCTGATTGTGTCCATAATGTCTTTATAAAAATTCATGGCAATCTGACCCCGTTTACATTTTCAAAATCCTGATCTTCCAGAATCTGTCTTGAAATGCCCTGTTTGACTAGTAGTTAGGGTAGTTTAGTCATTTGCTTTAAAAGTAGATTTTAATCTTGAATTTAATTATTTTTATTTGATTAGTTGTAGTTAGATAAGGTCTGTTATTTTTTCAGAAAGTAGAAAATTTAGATTAGAGATCTTTTATTAATTAGTCCCTTCTTTATTTGTTTAATTATAGATTTACTTGTTTAGTAGTGTAGTAAATAAATAGTTGATTAGAGTAGTTTAAGTTTACTTGTTTGTAGTAGTCTTAAATAATGTGTTTATTTCTCTCTTATTTAGTTGCTTAGTTATTTAGTTCATTAATTTCTTAGTGTTTGTTTTTAATTCTAATCTTAATTGCTTAAATAATTTAGGTACTAACTTTGTTTGAGTCTACATAGTTTAGGTTATTTTGCAGGTTAGAAAGCATAAGGAGGAGGGGGGGTAGTGAAGGTTTATTTTGTGGCTTCTTTAGCTGACATCGAAGTCCCAGAGTTTATATTAGGGTTTTATTATTTGTTATTTGTGAACTTGTAGTCATTGTAATTCTTTTATTTTTAAGATATTAATAAAATGAGTAATTCCAGTGGATTGTGCATTGCTTTATTCTGTTCCCTAAGTTCGACCTGGTCTTACCACTAGTGTAAGCTGGTTTATTTTATCATTTGGTGTACCGTTTACACAAAAGTTTTATTGAAAATTTATTTTTGAAAAGTGTTTTTATAAAAGCTACACCAAAATGCATGTTAATTGAATGAATTTTATTATTAATTGTATTGGGCATAATCAATGATTAGCCTACCTTAATTGTGTACATGCATATTGATTCCATTATTGTATTGATTTTATGGTAGAGACTAATCGAAAGAATGCATTGAGTGACATGAACATTGTTATATATGAACCCTGAATGTGGTTGCATGTTTGTATTGACACTATTAACAAGAGAGTTAATTAAAAAATAAAAAATAAAATTAATTCTCCTGTGACTTATTGATAGAGTAAGCTTAGTATTGGTGGTTCTATAGAATATTGGCTTAGCACAGAAGGTTTCTTTTGTCCCTCATCCAGAGGACCTGTAACCGGGGGAACTATCATGATTTGTCTATGGTGTGATAGGTAAGACTCATGAGAAAATTCTGATATATCAGGTTGCAGGAGTTGGGAACTCTCTGTAAAATTATATTTTCTCGTCAGAGTGTGCACATTTGGGGTATCACGCAGGTTAATAAGACACAATTATTTGAAAATACAAACCTAGGTTGTACATCCATCTAGGAGAGTCTTTGGTGTACCCACAGACAAATATTAACAAGAAAAACAAGATTCTGAATTACATATAGACAGAACATGGCATGCATTATTTAAATAAAAACACAATAATTAAAGATAAAAACTTATTCATGCATAAAAGACTTACAACACTGAAATGGTAAGTTCATGCATTTTGTATATGTTCATACATTTTGTAAATGTTCATGCATGTACATAATCTATTGTATTGTTGCAAATCTAAGCATCAATAGATGTGCATAAAACTTATCTGCTAATTTAATTGTTAGCATGATTTTATGTTTATTGCCTGCTAAGATATGTGTTACATTATTGATATATGAAGTTATATTTGAATGTATTCTGATATTGTGCATTTATTGCAAGTATGTTATTTCCTACCAAGTTTTTATGAGTCAGACCCATTTTATGAAGTTTTAGGTAGATTATGATGTGCAACTATGGAGTAGATACAAAATATTTAGGTGGCGTCGAGAGCTAGTCTTTTCCTTTCCTAGGGATAGTTTTGGAAAAATAATTATTGTTATCAAAATACTCTTATATGTATTTTAAATTATTGAAACTGAATTAAATCTTAATGTTTATATTTTAATTCAGTTATGATGATTGATTGCACTATAACCCGCTCAGAATGTTTAACCCAAAGAAAAAGGTTGTTTTCATTGTTTTAAAAAGAAAAAAAACTTTCTTTAAATTTTAGGGATAAAATTTTGAAGCGTTACACTAATAATTAATTAGAGATCCTCTTCATGAGGTCTCCAGAAAAATAAAGTGGGTCCTACCTAGGTGGTGCCCCACTTGGGTCTAATCCAGATAATCTGAATCCAAAAATCTTGTATCGTATCCAAACATAGTTGGATTGGATCCAGGTACCAAACATAAGTTCAGATCTAATACTTAAATTAAGATTCATATCCATATACAAAATTCAAATCACTATTGAATCCAAATACCAAGATTTGGATTTGAAAATAACTTATCTAAGATCCTTAAAGGCCATTATACAATCTTGGACCCTTGTGGGCCACCAGATAGGCACGTGGCACCCCCATCGAGTTGGGTGTGACCCTCTGGGTCTCATAAGGAACCTGGTTTGAGTCCAAAATATAGCCCGATCAAATTTAAACAACCAAATTTTGAACCCTATCCAAGTTGAAAAAACCAAAATAAAGGTTGGTCAATTTTAAAATTTGTATTTTTTAAACCAATCATTGACTGAAATCACCAAATCTAATCTCCTACGAGATCTACAGCTCATAACGGACCTAACTAGAGCCCTAGTTCAACTTAATCTCTCAAATTTTGCTTGAATTTAACTTGATTTTAACCTAAATTTATCTTGAATTCCTTTGGAATTTATAAGTTAAAATAAATTAAATTTACAGTTGTTACGCATGAGTCCACTAACTCAAAACATGACTAGTTTCTAAGAATTGAGTTTCTTCTTTGACATAAGCTGCCTCAAATAGGCATGTTAATTGCTATATTGCCTTGGCTTGGGTGTAGTTGGAGTGTGCTCAGGCGATATTTTTGCATGCTTGGGTGAAACTAGGGGCTAGACCGGTAATGCCTGCCCATTCTAAGGCATGGTAGAATGATAACTCATAGAGTTCAATATTTTAATCGAAGAGTAGGAGTTATATGTGTAAGACCCAAAAATTTTCAGGAAAAAATCTAAATAA
Source organism: Nuphar pumila (assembly GCF_984573655.1). NCBI lineage: Eukaryota > Viridiplantae > Streptophyta > Magnoliopsida > Nymphaeales > Nymphaeaceae > Nuphar > Nuphar pumila. The sequence continues at coordinate 100,412,765 of NC_143256.1, forward strand.
ATTTACAAGGTATTTTATGTAAAAATAACATATGAACTAGAAATGTGAAATGAATAGGTTTCAACAAACCAATTATACTTATGGCATACGTATTCTCTCAAATATATGCTCAATCAGTCAGGGAGCCATAACTTCCTCTCTGAGTAAACTTAGGAGATTTCAACTAGCCAACTTTCTTAGTTTCGTCGATACAAAAAAAATGGTGTACTCATAATTTTTTACGAAAAATATCGACGAAACCCCAAAAATGCACGGGACCCACAAAAATATCTTACGAGCCCCATAAAAGTATTTCACCAAAAATATCTTGTATGCCCCACATAAATATCCCATAGAATTAATTAGGTAGGCCCCATAGAGATATAAAAGTCATTTTATTGCTTTATGCCCAAGTTTGGGTCTTGGATCAAATAAAGGGGTTGGGTTGGATCCAAAACATATGTGGATCCAAGACCCATTTAAAAAGCTATAAATACGGGTAAGCCCCTTTAAGAAAAATTGTCCCCCCCTCCTTCTCTCTCATCTTTCTCACTCTAGCTCCTCTCTTCTCACTCCTCTCTCTTGGTGATGGTACAACCGCGAGTGATATGTATTTATCATGAACCAAAGAGTTCAAGGGACCTCCCATCACTCGGGAGGTTTGGAGGTCGAGTTATCCTTAAGATCTAAGAATCAAACCCCACTACTACAGTAGAGGATGCATCTGAAACGACCTAGTAGGGTTATTCTGGTATGAGTTCTACTGCCTTACCATGAACAATGTCATCAGGCCTTTGGGTATCTAAAATACATAGAATAATAAACCCCCATAACGTAGCATTAATGTTGAAGTTTAAGCTTCTCTCGTGTACTAGGGGGTGAATGGTAAATATCGAGACAATGCATTAGTTCTAGGTTCAGCGATGTATGAATGTATGAATGAATGTGCATTGTTCTGACAAGTCTTGCATAACCTTATGGAACGTATTAAGATCGATATACTACTGAACTGATAGAACAAAGACCCATGTTGTATCCACACGATGAATTTAAGCTCGAGTAACTCTCACTTGGATTCGTGGGATACGCATGTGCCAAGTCTTGGAGACTTGAGCTTGATGTTTCAATTGAGGCCTTGAAGAGGCTCACATAATATATGCCAAGTCTTGAAGACTTGAGTGTAATGTTCTAATCGTGTCCTTGAGGAGGCTTTCGTGATATACGCTAAGTCATTGAGACTTGAGCATCGTTATTGTGAACTGTGACCCTAAGTGGTCCATGTATTTTCATTAGTTTATACTTGATTTGCTTTGAATGCTTTTCTACCAGACCAACAATGGTTTTGACCCTGTTTAATAAAGAATATAGGTATTGAACCTGCGATGCGATATGCAGAGCAAGGCGGCATCGAGTTTCAGGGTTTCTCCAGACAATGTTGCATTGTTTCTTTTATAAAAAACAAATTCATAGAATATTTTTTTCTAAGCAGTGATGTTTGTAATAAACAACTCACTTTTATAAATGGAACACTTTGGTGGTCAATGAGTGCATAGCCACATACATGTAACTTGCCCAGTGTTTTCTAAAATTGATGACTCATTATCATCCATTTTTTTTACTAAAAACTTTTTTTATTTTCACTGTAAAGCAAAAACAAAAAGAAATCCATGAATTTTCAACCAACTAACATTTTTGAAAATCTGGCACGTTACAGTATGCCTCGTTTGGGTTGTACAGGCCAGAAGGAGGTGTTTTTGGATGGTAACTGGGAAAGCAATAAAACATAAAAGGGAAAAGCCAGTTATTGCCTCCTCGGCTCGGTGATCCTACCGAGGTCGATGGAGTACTACTCCCTATACTGTTGTGATGGTATCCACTGATGCACGAGGTCTTGTCCTTAAGACCATGCGCTAGCTGTCGACCCATGTCGATAGTATGCTTCCTCTGGCATTCGTTGGCAGAATGCCTCTCTTCTCCACATAACTGGTAGTCCTGGACTTCGAATGCATATAACCATTCAGGGTCTATGATGTAACATCGATAACAATACTTGCTTGGGTCATAAGATGGCATCTATATTTGACAAAGTTTTTTCTAAGGTCAGAATCTTGAAAGTAATACTTACAATGCGATATTGTGAGCATGACGGATCTCGAACTAGGTTTCTTAGACTTAGGCTTTGATATCAATTCTGTAACACCTCAAATTTTCAAAACAAAACTTGGTCAAAAATTCATAGATTTCTTTTTTTTTTCTTTGCAGCGGAATTTAGAAAAGGTTTTTAGCAACAAAAATAGACAATAGTTAATCATCGATTTTAGAATATGTCAGGCAAGTCATAGGTATGTGGCCAAGCACTCATTGACCACCAAAGTATTTCATTTAAGCAAACCAAAATGAGTGATTTATTATAAAAAGTACTGCTTGGTAAAGAGGTATTAAATAAAATTTGGTTTATAAACGAAATGTCCAACACAGTCTGGAGAAACCCTGGATCTCGATGTCACCTTGCTCTACATATCATACCACAGATTCAGTACCCGTATCCCCTATAAAATAGGGTCAGAACCATTGTTGGTCTTGTAGAAAAGCATTACAATTCTAACAAGTATAAAACTTGAAAACATGAGAAGCCACTTTGAGCCATAGTTAAAAACAACATAGCTCAAGTCTCCACAACTTAGCATATCAGTATCCCATAAATCAAAGCAAGAGCTCATCAAGCTTAGCTTAGTCATGCATATACAATTTTTGGTTCTTTGCCCGATAGGTGATGCATGAGCAACACTAATGCACATTCATTTATTCATTCATCATTATACCTATAGCTAATGCATTGTTTCGATATTACTCGTTCACCCCTTGGTACACGAGAGAACTTAACTTCAACATCAAACGAAGTCATCTGGGGGTTTATTATGCTATGTATTTTGTATACGCCAGAGGCCTGAGTGACCATGTCCTTAGTGGGATGACAATTTTCATGCCAGAAGACCCCCACTAGGCTATTTTGAATGCATTCTTCTACTGCAGTAGTGAGGTTCAATCCCTAGATCTTAAGGATAACCCGACCTCCTAACCTCTGAGTGATGGGAGGCCACTTGAACTCTTTGGTCTATAATATCATACGTGTCACTCGAGGTGGTACCATCATCATCATCATTCTACGATGAACGTAAGTCCTGAATGGGTTCGATGACATAATCTTTCTTATTAAGACATCAAGAGCCACATAGGCAATCTAGTGCATTCTACACGAAGAGAATATATACCCAAACTTCACTCAATTTTCCAAAGCGCAGGCCAGTTCCAGCGTGGTCAGGGACTACCTTTATGTTTTATTTATATATATGCAGAACCTTGCTCTTGCCATCTATGGCCTTGACGAGTGCTTTATTGTAACACCCCAATTTTTAAATCTCAAAAATGGTAGAATTTTTTTTTTCAAAATACTTTTAATCATTTTAGCAAAATAATAGCAAAAAAATCTATCGGGACTAAAACTTGGTGTGCTACTTCTCATATACATTCATAACCATACAACTTTTGAATTAGAAATAAAACATTCATAAATTGATTTTAAAAGTCCATAATTGTCCAAATTAATTACAAGCGTCCAATTAACAAATGAATTAAAAATATCAGAGTCTAGAGCAATTAGAATTGCTTTCAATCCAAAACGTCAGAGGTTTGGGAAAGGTATGGCTCGGTCTCCATCATAACCTCCTGCCATCGTACGTGAGCTCACTCACTTCCTGAAAAATATTTAAACCATAGGTTCAGACATAGAATGTTTCAGTAAGGTAGAGTTATACTAAACAAGCAAACTAGAATACGCAAACAAGAATTTCATCAACTTCTCATACAATTAATCAAATTAAATACAGATGGATTCAACATGCATTTCAAACATCTCAAGTAAGCTCACTATTGCAAAAATAACAATTATTCATCATTCATTCAAACCTAGACAAATAAAAAAGTAATGAAAAGTTAAAAATGCATGCACTTGTCAATGCAGAAGCCAATCATATGCATGCATCAATTCTCATCTTTAATTATATTTTCTTTATTATATGATACATGCTATGCCTAGCTAATGCGCATATATTTAGGCTTTCACTTCTTAGCCCTGTGGGTACAAACATTGGTAGATACCTAGTTCAGAGCCATGGTGCAAGCAGTGTGTTCGTACAAAGGTGGCCTTGGCCTAAACGGGCACCTTTCACCAGTTCGAGTGAGGGACGACAAAAATGAGAGAGACTCCCAACACCACCAACCCGTTGCATCAGAATTCCACTCATGAGTTTCTTGTCCCTATGCTGCAATCTATTGCAAAGGGTTTTCCTTATCTTCGTGGGTGGGAAGGAACAACCTTTTGTGCTCAAAACATAATCCCACGAAGCCAGATGTAATACTTGCCCTCTTTTCGTAAGCCTCTTCTTTAGTGTTGCATGTTTCACTTATTTAATTTAAATGTCTTACATGAAAAATCATTTAGAATCCATCAAAGAGGATTCAGCCACTTTATATGCAATATCATTTATTAAACATTCAATCATGCCTCAACATTGGGCATATCTTTCTTTGCATAAAATTAGACTTTTGGCAGCATATATATAGTTTGTAGATTATTTGTAATGGCACACATATCAATGAATAAATTATGAAATATTTGGGGATCGGTTCGTAAACCGGTTCTAGACCTACAAAAAAATTAACTTTGTCTGACTGTTACAGAGGTTACAGAAAATTTTTTAGTTGGTGAACAGAGCTGACAATTTGAAGGAAACTTTTTCAGGTTTCCAATGTCGCAAACTTTTCATAAAAAATCATCCATATAAATAAGTTACAAATGTTTTACTACTATAGACCAATACTTTTCTTTTCTGACTATCATAGAACAACATGCACTCCATGAACAACATTCAAAATTTCACTGTAGATGTAAAATTTTGTTAGATTTCCAATACAACAAATCGCTCATCAAAACTTCTTCGAACAAGGGAGATACAAGTGATTTACTGGTTGGGTGTCAAGGCAAAAATATGAAAGACCGGGTATATGCATTCGTGCAGAGCCAAAACTGGTCACCCGAATCCATATATCCAAATTTTTTTCATGAATTAAACTAAAAAAAATCTAAGATTTTAACTACACTAAACTAAAATAATCTGCAATGGACAAATCTATTTTTCTCATTCGTGGCCGGAAAAACAAACCCATCTCACATAGGGCTTAATTTCTCAAAAATAACTTTGGTAAACTTCATATTAAAATAAGTAAATCATATAACTTTCCTACAAATAAAAAATCAGAAAATCATGTAATAATTTCATAATATGAGCATGGACACACACTACAATTTACAATTAAATTTTCCATGAAACTAATTAGACATATCATGATTTTTACTAAAATTATCGAATTGTTTTCTGAAAAACCCTATAACACTTAACATGAAATTTCCTAGGAATTTGACCATGAAAATTGTTTAAATTCTTACAGAGCATCCCTATTAACATGATCTACTAACCCACATCAAAATTTGCATAAAATTAACTAGTTATCTTATGTATTTTAAAATTTTAACATTTTTAATTTCTGAGAAATCATTTTTAAGAGAAATTGCTTTTAGACAAACCCATGTATGTGAGGCATGGTTTAGGGTCTATGCTTATAAAAAATTGATGGAATTCGTGCCATAAATTCTGTTTTACAAGTAGAGCATAGATCTCCCTACTTCTTTGATGAAAAATGATCCTACGAGCTTAGGTTGTTCTTTTCGCACGAACTGGCCGTTCCATACAAACCATGGCCTTGCAAACGACCTCCTTACACTCTCTTCATGCACGTGGAAATCCTCCTTACTGAACCAAGGGTGAAACACCAAAGATTTGGTGTAGGAAAAGGAGAGAGAAGAGAAGAGGAATTTGGGAGGGAAAAAGAGCTTAAAAAAAGATGATCAAATGGGGGGGGGGGGGGGCATGAGCCCCTCCTATATTTTTATAGCGTCTTAAGTTAGGTCAAGGGCTGGAGTAAATCCCAGCCCTTGATCTAAAACTAGGGTTTTGTTTTCTTTCTTTTAAAGCTTTTATTTTTTTTGCTCCTTTTGTTTTGTCTCTTTTCTTTTCTTTTTGTTAACTTAGGTTACATAATTTATATTATGTATACTATAGTATATACTATATGTGTATTATATTAAATAAATATCCATAGGGCTGGTTGACCCCCATGGGGTTGACCTCCTTTCTAAATTTTGAAATGGCAACTTGCTTGCTTGGCAAGCAAGTTGACATGACATTTCTTCTTTTTTTCATTATTTATTTATTTATTTTTTTGTTCTTTCCTTTTTTTCTTCTATCCTTTATTTCTTTCTTTCTTTCTTTCTTTCTTTCTTTCTTCCTTGGTCCAGCCCCTTCCTAGACCTTTTAGGGTTGACACCCCCCCTTATGGGGCCTTATTTTTTATAAAAGGAAACTTTTGACTCTTTATCCTTGTTTTAGGTTTTTAGTAAGTTTTCAATTAAACTTGTTTTTAAAGTTTTATTTTCTTCTTACAATTTAAAGTTTAAATTAGGTGCCACATAGGATGGGATAGCCGACCTATGGACTCCTACCACTTTATTAAATTTAGCAAATTTTTTAATTCCATTCCATCAAATGAAATTCTAACTTAATTCAAACCAAATTCAAATAAAATTTTTCACAAATTAAATTTACATGAAACGTCAATAAATGAAATTTAAGTTAAGCCTACACATAATTAAATTCCATTCATAAATTTTTGAATTCTCATAAACTTAAATTTCTTTTTTTCCTTAATTATCTTATAAGGGTTAATTCAAATTTCTTAAAAATAATTTCTAACAAATTCAAATTTCTCATAAATAATTTCTGACAAATTCGAATTATATAGGGTCAATGAAACCCATGGATGTGTAGGGTTATTTTCTCATATAAAAAAGTTTTTTTTAACTCCTACAAGCCCTCTAACACAATGCCTACTTAAAATTTAAAATTTTGCTTTGTCAACCAATAAGGAAATTACGAATATTCAAGAAAATTTCTCAAAAAACATGGGTATTACATTCACCCCCTTGTAGATGGACAACTAACTTCGGCACAACGGTCCTTACGAGTGTTGTTATAGTACAATATTTCACAAGGGCATGCATAGACAAGGATCACTTTAGATTGATTGCTCAGCATATTTAGCTGCATCGAGCATTGGCCTAACAAGGTGCAATGGCTACTCGGGCACATCAACCCTTACGAGTACGATGTCCTTGAAGGCAGAAATGGAACAAGCTATCTAGGAAGGATTCCGACAATGGGGGCATCATTGTGCCATTCATACTAACTCAGGTGGGTAATTTGCCAAAAAAATTAGCAGTACCTCCTCTATTTGATGGAGAAAGTGTGACGCTCCTTTTTACTTTGAGGGCTTCTTGTCAAAAAATTTGGTAGCATCTCTTCTCTTTAATAGGAAAATCACTATACTCTTTTAAGCTTGGTGAGCATCTTGTTAGAAATTTTGGCAGCATTTTTTCTGTTTAATGTGATGATCGCTATGTTCATTCTGGGATAGATGTGCACTATTGTGCATACTTTTCATCTTTAATGGTTTATTGGAAACCCAGGCCTTAGGCTATATGCTGGTGACTTAGATGTTTATGTAAAAGCGATTTTGCGTAAATCTAAAACCTTTCTAATAGGAGTTTCTTTGCCAAACAATATTTTGAATGAGGTAGGGCATTTAGAATTGCTTTGGCAATAGGGATCAGTCACCATTTGTACATTTATTATAGCGCAGCTATATTTAGTAAAAGTAGGAGCATGTACACATAATAGCGTGATGACAATGTAAAGTGTGTAAGCAATGCCCAATGAGTGCCCTTATTACAAACCCAATGAATTAAATGAATGAATAAATCTTAAACTAAAAATAAAAGAAAAGGGTCTTCAATGCTTGAGCTTCTAGTCCCTTCTTGAATTGATGTATATTCTTCTTGCTTATTTGATTCATAAAGAGCTCCTTGAGAGAGTCTTCGAAGGGCTTGAAGGGTCTTTTGAGGGGACCTTTTGGGGACCTCAGATGACTCTTTGAAGATACTTTTGAGGGCTCACCGCACATCCAATCGTTTCTTTGCAAAACAAAAACACAAAACAAAAACAAGAGCAAAGAAAACTATGCCAAATTTAAAGTTAAGTTTATTAAAAAAAATCGAGAAAAACAAGAATCTAACAACTTATAACAACTAACTACATGTAACAAGTGTGAACTAACATGTAACAAACTAAAGCACTAAATGACAAAATAGCTAAACTAACTAACTAACAAACTAAATAACAAACTTAATACCAAACTAACTACTTGGAACAAATACTAACTAATTCAAAATAAACAACTAAACAAACTAACTAATTTTAATTCAAGAAAAATGTGAACTAATAAAAACAAACTAACTAACTTCTAACTAAATTAAATCATAACTAAAATAACTAGTTATGCAATATTAACTTAACAATCAACTACGAAAAATAAACGTTAAAACTAATTAACTACCCGAAATTGTAACAAAATAAATTCTGATTGGAACTAATTAATTTAAAATAAAATAATTAAAATGATTCTACTTAAGTAATGCTGCAATATTAATGAACCACAAAAACGTGAAGCAATCTATTCCTAACTACCGAAAGGGTTAACGAAAAAAATAAAATTTCTAAACTAATTAAAAGACTTAAAACAAATTTTATTAAATCACTTACGCAGCTAGATCAAATAATGCTGGATGAAAGGACTGATTTGCGTTAATCACGCTGGAACGTGATTAACGCTCATAGTGGTCGGTTCACGCAATCTGCTGCAAAAAAATATGCACGTTGAGCCAAAAAAATATTTTTTTGATCAATTGGTCACGATGATCAGATTATGCGTGCTTAGCAAATAAGTGAATTGAATCTCGTGATCTGCAAAACATGCTAATCAACATGTTTGCAGATGATGCTATTTCTGAAATAATTAACGCAAATCCGACTTATGTGAAGTAAGAGCTTCACACAAGTCGATTAACACATAGATCTCGCAAATCAGTGCTTTGGCCTTCAAAAAGTTATAAACTATGTTGCATCTTTTATGAAAACAAAAACAACAAACAAAATAAATCTATCGTGCATTATATTTCTAATCTACTATGTAGATGAGGAGAATATGAAATCAACTATCCTAAATGAAATACTATTGCTGAAAATGAAATACGATGCATGCACTAAATCTAAATGGCCTATGAATAAATAAAGAGATGGGGAAGAAGAAGCAAACCTTACGAACTATCTCCAATGGAGGGGTTGAAAAGAAGATGGTATTTCCATTGTGATCACACATGTGCCAACGTCTCCGATGATGGGGATACAAGAAACCAGCAATGACGAGGGTAATAAGAGAAGAAGAGAAAGCAAAAGAAGAAGGAAGAGAAGGGAGAGGAGCCGGTTGGAGAAGAAAGAGAAGAGAAAGAAGAGGTAGAGGAGAGAGAGAGGGGCATGGATCTCAAGAGGGAAAAGATGCCCCCCTCTTCCTCTAAAACCACTATTTATAATTCTTGATTAGGTTTTTAGAAAGCTTTTCAAAAAGAGTCCATAAAATTTTTAAATATTACAAACGACTTCATTTTCTAAAAGTATTTTGTAGAAAATTAATTAATTTAACAAAAAGACTCAAAGAGGACTCAATTTGCTCAAATTATAATTTGATTGAAATCAATTAAACCACTAGCAAACAAGCATTTTTAATCATTTTTCATGCGTAATCATGCATATAAATATATAAAATTATGCATGATCACCTAGGAGACCTTCGTGTGGGACAAGATGCTAGCTTTGTTTTGTTTAATCCAACCTCACACGGCAAGACCTCTAGACATTAGGCACAAAGTCTAGGTGACCCATGTATGCGACCTGAGGTATGGAACGCACATTTCATGTCTATTTTGTCCAAAAAAGTCTTTTAAAAAAATCTCATAATTATTAAGCCTTTTCAAAATTGTATTCCGTCTTTCAAAAAAAGTGTGTCTACTTCTTTATTATCGAATGAGATTTCTTCATTTGATAACAGAGAGGGGCATCTATTGACACTTCAATTTTGAACAAATATCATCTCGTAGATTTTGTCCAAATGATCATTTTCTTGAAACATCAATGTTTCTTTTTCAAAACTGTTGGATATATTTCAAATAAAATTTTAGCCTAGAAAATTATTTTTTCAATCTTTACACTCAAAAGAAGAATTAATGTAGACATCATAAGCTTTCCAACACACTAAAAACCATCTCAAACAGGCACTCAAATCAAAAGTTGTGAATAAAAAAAGGTTTGTTGCCTATTTGGATCTATTTTTAGATTCAGATCCAAACTCAATTGTTATCCTTATAGTTTAGATTTGTACCCGACTTATCATCTCATGTTTTGGATTTGGACTCAAGTTATTGCTAAACTAATTGGATTTAGACCAAATTCAGTTTAGTTGTTGCTCTTGTAGTTTGGATATGAATCATATCCAAACTACAAGCTCAACAACTAAACTGGATAACCAAGTTGCCACCTTAACTCAGTTGTCATCCAGACTATTTGGATCTAGATCAAACCCAATTTGAATTGTCACCCCTACATTTAGAACCAGATCAGATCCAAGCCTATTTTTCACCTCAGGGACCTAGTTGTCATCCTTTTGGTTGGATCCAAATCCATTTCATTCGGACAACCTAGGTTGTTATTCCTATGAGTGGACTCAGATGTCACTCGTACGGCCAAATCCAATTTGCACTTGAAAAGTATTTTGGCCTCCAAAAACTTACCCCATAGACCTTCCAAAACCTTAGCTTAGGCCCCTTAGCCTGCTAAGTCTATCTTTCTTAGCTCCTCAGCTAGATTCTTGGCCAATCATATTACGCCACCTCATTCTTCTGGCCAATCCAATCCAAGCTCCCACATGATACTTGAATCTGGTTCTTTTGGCTAAGAATCCCTTAAACCTAGATCCATGACCCACTCTAACACCTATAAATAGGTGACTTGACCCATTAGCCCAGTATCTATAATCTCTGTCCTTCAACACCCAAACTCTGCCAAATTGACCTTAGCCTAGTGCACCCAAACCCTGTTGGAGCTTGGACCAACTCCTAGATCTAAATGTTTGTTTCACCTATCTCTGGAGCCTCGCCTCTGCCTAGCCAAAGTTTTGCTCATCCTATTGTTGTGCTCATCATTGTCGCAAAAAGGTCTATTTAAGTCTAAGATTTGATCCATGCACTTAACTTGCATTTATTTTTTATTTTATTTAATTTAAGTGTATGTTTTTCTAGCGGATCATATACTTGTGTCTTTGTGGATCTTTTGGAGGATTGGTGGTATCTCTACACCATAAGCTCAACTTTTTTTATAGGATTGCATATAAGATCGCGGGGGGTGACATTCTTGACGAGGTTGATTCTTTCTCACCAAAGAAGGAAAGGCGCTGGACTTGCAAGTGGGGATCACACTTCTTCTTCAACAAATATGGATGCAGTTCAAATCAAGTCTTCACTAAAAACTTTTGAATCCACATATTTACAGTTTTATATGGTTATTTTGTTTTGAAACAGGCTCTTGGGTCGTGCCTTTTGACAAAATATGATCTTTTAATGGTTTGAATTTAAAAAAAAAAAATGGGTAATTGATTTTCAAGTCATCTTACATGTTAGAATGGGATGATCCAATCAGCCATGTAGAACACATCTATGGTTAAATTAAAAACATAAAAAATAGCACACAATCATATATATATATATATATATATATATATATATATATATATATAAGAGAGAGAGACAGGTGTGGTGCCAGCTAGGAGACAATGGCTCCATCCCAACATCATGCTGTCATTTCTGGTGTCAGGGTAGCACTGGGACATGGGGGAGGTTGTTAGAACATAATCACGTGTTTCCATCATTTCTTGTATAGGCAGAGAAACTCAGGGAGACCATAGCACAATCTCAACATTAGGGGTGGCAATTTCTGACACGACCCGCCAACCCGACCTGCCAACCCGCCTCTTAGGCGGGTTCGGGTTGGGCTTAAGCCAACCCGTTTAATAAACGGGTCGACCCGCGTAACCCGTTTATTAAACAGGTCGGGTTCGGGTTGGGGGTATGCCAACCCGCCAACCCGGCTGACACGTTTAATAAACGGGTTAGGCGGGTTGGTCAACCCGCCAACCCGTCTGCCTGACCCGTCAACCCGCCAACCCGACCCACCAACCTGCCAACCCGATCCGTCAACCCGCCAACCCGACCTGCGAACCTGAAAACCCGTTTACCCGACCCAACCCATTTATTAAATGGGTTGGCGGGTCGTGTCGGGTTACCCGTTTATTAAACGGGTCGGGTTCGTGTTTGCCACAGCCGACCCATTTAATAAACGGGTCGGGTTCGGGTTGAGGTATGCTGACACGCCAACACGACCCGCCAACCCGACCCTATTGCCACCCCTACTCAACATGTGCTTTGACACGGCACCACCTTGAATGGATTAAATGGAAACCAATTGTGTCGAGCATTTCATGTGTGCGGATCATGACAAAGAGTTTGTGGACATCATAACGTGCACCAATTCATAGCATGAATTGACAAAAGCAAGCCCTAGAATAAAAAAAAAGGATCATTTACAAACTTTCTTGGTAATTCAAATTTACACCTAAAAATACTTCTAATTCAAAATCATGTCTAGTTTTATATTATGTTATTCACATTCTGGTGAGTTACTATTTAAGAAATTCAAAACTATCACTTTTACCATCATTAAATATGCTTCTCTTGACACATTTTACCTCTCATAATTTGTCTTTTTAAAGTTAGGTCAAGAGAAAATTCATCCATCACCAACCGCGCAAATAGGGGTGCACATAAGCCCAGTTTGAGTTGAGCTTAGGCTGTTCAAACTCGGCTTGCTCATAAACACTCTTTTTCAAGGTCCGAGACAAGCTGGAACAGCCTTGTCCAGACTGGGCTTGGTTCTGAGCTCGAACCGAGCCGTGCTTTACCCGAGTTTAAAAAAAAAAAAATCATATCTTTCACTTCATAAGAGGTGGGATTAGATTTCCAACCTCTCCAAAAATGTGTACAAATGCCTCACCATTAGGCCAGGCTGGCCAATTTTTCACTATTATGACAAAAAAATAATACATATTCTAAAAACACTGGCTAGGTTATTTTTCTAACATAATGGTAAAATCAATATTGTTCTTCAAAAATAAAATTCATAAAAGTTTGACTGAAATTTGGTAAAGCCAACTTAAGAATTGACTACAGGTAACTTTTATGCATTTGAATTACCAAACTTTTTAGCATGAAACATCAATTATTACAATTTTTTTGGGTATGTCTTTTAAATAAACTAAAAAAACACAAAAATAAGCTGGCATGTTGATGAAGATGGGGATGATGCAAAGCAGCTACACAACATGCCAAAAGAAATCATAAATGGCTTCAATAGGTACAAGCTTTCGGTCTCCATCCCCTTAATGTATGACCGACCAACTTCTTTTTTTTGGAGCACCAGACAAAGGGTCCTAATCCAGCTGGAAATGTACACGCCTGAAAAGATGAACGACCCAAACTGTGGAACAGCTGGACTCGGTTTGGATCCAGGTGCAACCTAAAAGTTTCCCTTACCCTAATTCAGTTGGATCCATATGACGTGAACAGTTCCTCGAAAGAAGCCGTTTGGACTTCTATACGGATCCGAGTCCAATCTACAATGACATTCTCGGCTTTGCCGCAATCTGGCATTACATGTGGAAATCTTGTTATTCAGTTTTATGCTCTTTTCATATAGATTGGATCATGATCACTCTAGATCCATATCAAGACAAAAATAACCTAATCAGATGGATTTTGGGTCTTGGACCCTACCCAATGATTCTATTTGGACCTAACATGCATTCGTAGGTTTAGTCGTCATAGGCTTCGATTTATTTGAGGACCTGGCCCACTGACAGCAATTAGGGGTCAATAGTAGTGACTGGCTGGCCCACACACGTACAGCGATCACTCTTGGCTTGCTGGGTTTGTTCATTGTTGTCTAGCAATTTTTAGTTTCTAGGGATTCGTTAAAAGGCCCTAAGGGTTTGTTTGGTGGTCCGTTCACCCCTGTGATTTGGGATGGTGCGGACATAAATTCACGGGTAGCCGCCAAATTGCGTGTCCTCCACGTTTCTAGAATAGTATTTCATCGTTTCACCCCTGTTCGCTGAGAACAAGTATGGGATAACATATTTTAAAAAAAAAATTTATCTCACCGACCCTCTCTCTCTATCTCTCTCTCCTGTGCAGAGAGACCGCGACTCTATCTCTCCCCCCCCCCCATTTTCTTCTTTATTTCCCTTCTTTGTTCCTTTCTCTCTCCTATGCAGCGGCATGCAGTGCACTATCTCTCCCTCTGTTCTTTTTTTTTTTTGTTCTTCTCTCTCTTTGTCTCTTGCCCTTCTTTGTTATTTCTTCTTCTTCTTCTTAGGGTTTTTTTCTTTGATTTTTTTTCATTAGGGCTTTGATTTTTTTTGTTTTTTATTTGATTTTTTTTAAAAAAATATGCTTTTTTTTCTTTTTTTCTTTGATTTTTTTATTAGAACTTTGATTTTTTTTTATTTTTTTATTAAAACTTTGATTTTTCTTTGATTCTGGCAAGTTGAACCTAAGACACGACTTTAGAAAGAGGTGTGCACCACGAGCAAGAGAGGTGTGCATCGTTGAGAGAGAGAGAGAGTTGTCTCTTCAAGTCAACTACACAAGAAAGCGTGAGGTGGATGAAAGATCGACAACAAGGGAGGAAGAAAATGTGTTCCTTTCGAGTTGATGATGAACATATAAAAGAGTTATAAAGGAGAAATACATTTTCATAAAAAACAAAAACACCAACCAAGGATGGAGCTTAGAGACATCTCTAAATAAACTTTATTTAAAAATACTTAAGCTAAGTACATCTATTTATATATTTATAAGAGGCAAGAAAGTAAAAGTATAAACACAACCTCACCTTTGATGGGATTCTAGGAGCGCATCCCACCATAGTCCCAACTTGGGTAAGACTCCAGGCTAAGATGAACTTTTGATAAATCTTGCAGCGTGCCAACTTGCATAGGATAGGTTGGGCAACTCATCTAGAATGGATCATGTACTAGATCGATCCAACACTGGGGCAGATCCTTTAGGTTGGACCTAGAGCAGAAAAGGGTTCATAACAGATCTTCTTAGATTTTTTAAATAATTAAGGGTTTTTCTTGGATTTTCATTGATTAAATATCTTTTATTTTATTTTTCTACTAATTACGGGGTTTTTTCTTTGATTTCCATCGATTTAGAGTTTTTCATTAATTAGGACTTTGATTTTTTCTTTTATTTCCTTTTATTAGGGCTTTGCTTTTTTTTATATTTTTTCTTTGATTTTCTTAGGTTTTTTAAAAATAATTAAGATTTTTCTTTGATTTTTATTTATTAGTGTTTTTTCTTTGATTTTTATAGATTAGGAGATTTTTCTTTGATTGTCATTGATTAGGTTTTTTTTATTGATTTTCTTTGATTTTCTTTGATTTTCTTTGATTAGGGCTTAGATTTTTTTTTCTTTAATTAGGGCTTCAATTTTTCTTTGATTTTTCTTTGAACTTTTTTTATCTTCTTATAGTTTTTTTAAATAATTAGGGTTTTTCTTTGGTTTTCATTGATTAGGGTTTTTTCTTTGATTTTTATTGATTATGGAAGTTTTTCTTTGATTGTCATTGATTAGGGTTTTTTCTTTGATTTTCTTTGAGTTTTTTCTTTGGTTTATTTATGATTTATTTTCTTGCATTTTAGGGTTTTATGATTTATTTATGATTATTGCATTTTTATATAAAAAATATGAATTCTTATTTTTTTTTCAAATTATCCAAAATTTAAAACAATTTTTTTGTACTTGGATCCAATTTGAGATCCATATTTGGGGATAAAATTCATAACTTTTGATAAACTTTCATAATTAGTTTCAATATGACAACGATTAAAGCATTTATATATTAAAAAATACCAATTCTTATTTTTGTTAAATTACCCAAATTTTAAATATTTTTAGTATTTAGATCCAATTAGAGATTCATATCTGAAGTTAAAATTCATAATAACTTATTAAAACACTCATATGGTTGGATAAATCAAGTTATAATATCCAAAACCAAGTTATCCGACCTATTATCTATCTGTGCGCAAGTTGTCTGCATAACATAAAAATCAAACATTGGAAATAAGGAACACAGTTTTTTGTCTAGTCAAAACTAACATTGAACATAGTACATTTGTTACAGGGCTTACTTAAAATGCATTTTGTCTGATATATTTGGTTGTTCTGTACAATCTTGATCCAGCCACCAAACATGCCCTAAGGGATGACCCAATTGACAAAAGTGATGCCCTACATTGTGTTACTTCTTTACTTGTCATTTTTCGTTTGAATATTTTATGTTAGTTGCATGTGGCTGGTCCATGCTCATTCCTCGTCTTGTTCTAGCTGTGAGAATGCAAAACAAATAAAACTGGTTCTTGCCAAGCTGGGGTTGTATAGATAACTGGACCCAAATTTTTTATTTGATATTATATGTAGGGGTGGCAAAACCTGACACAACCCGCCAACCAGCATCTTAGGCGGGTTTGGGTTGGGCTTAAACTAACCCGTTTAATAAATGGGTAGACCCGCCTAACCCGTTTATCAAACGGGTCGGGTTCGTGTTAGGAGTATGCAAACCCGTCAACCCGGCTGACCCGTTTAATAAACGGGTTAGGCGGGCAGGCCGACCCGCCAGCCCGTTTACCCGACTCAACTCGGTTGGCGGGTCGTGTCGGGTTACCCGTTTAATAAACGGGCCGGGTTCGTGTTTGCCACAGCCAACCCATTTAATAAACGGGTCGGGTTCGGGTTGAGGTATGCTGACCCGCCAACCTGACCCGATTGCCACCCCTAATTATATGGCATCCATTCTCTAAAAGACTCGCGTCACTGGTTCACGGATTGGATCTACACCGGGTCTTATAATGATTATACTGAATCCAGACCCGACGAAGCAACTATCTTACAGGTCACTTTAGAGTGCTGTGACCACTGAATTCATTTCTTAGTTGGGAGTTTTTTTTTTTTTAGCCGGGAAAAAACTGTCCTTTGTCTAGCACAATCGGTTGATCCATACCTTGTTGGGAACGTCTTTAACAAAGCTTGAAGTGCCTCTTGGCCATCAGGGAGTACACCCAAATTCAGTGTTATCGCAAGGCACAAACGTGCCATGGGTTTCCAACTCTTTAACATGCCATGGGTTTCCAACTCGCAAGGCACAAACTTTTTTTTTTTGAAATGCAAGCTGGGTTAGGCAGACCCATAGTGACAAATATCCCGAGATTTATGAAAAATCTTGCGATAATATCGCGAGAAATTGCCTGAAAGTTTAAAACGGCAATTTCTCGCGAGATTTTCAAAATATCATGAGATTTATGAGAAAAACATAAATACCGTGATTTAAACGCGATATTTACGTTTTAAACGGCTATTTAGCGTGAAAAAAAATCATGTATTTTTATTTTTAAATAACTTTTATTCATATTTTCTTATAAACAACATTTTTTATTAATTTTTTTATTTCTGAGATTTTGCCGAAAAAAACTCGAGATTTATGAATTTTTTTCAATTTTCTGCGAGTTTTTTGAAAAACGAGAAATTGCCGATAAAAACATTTATCACTATGGGCAGACCCCTACCAATTGTACAACCATACCCACGGATTTTGAACCTGCAACGTCCCAACACAAGATGACGTGAACTGCTCATACCAGACAAGAGGAGCCCCCGGTGGTGTTAAGAGATCTTTTTTTATTGAGTTTAAAATCCTTGTTTATCTACCATTCCTCAATTCAAAAATAGAGACATTCTTGGGAAATCCGGAACATGCAGTTGAATATCTCACGTCCCACATTGGAATTTCAACAGATATGCGGGGATGTAGGACCCGGGTATCGGGATTTTCTCAGCGAGGCAAAATCAGATGATACAATTTAAAAATATTTACTTTTCTCTGGAAATTTTCATGCAAATATCGGCAGAAATAAAATATAAAAAACAAATATATAAAATTAACAATATAAAAATATCAAATAAATTAAAAAAATTATCTGGATATTGTGGGATTATGGAGGTTTTTGAAAGTATTTCGATAAAAGCATGATATTTTCAAAAACATCTGATATTTTGTTGCATAGTTTTGAACCCCATAAAACTATGCTTGGTATGGTAAAAACTGATTTGACTAGAAGACTTTTCTGGAAGTCCTAGGTGTAGGAATTCCGTTTCTCCACCCCATTAGAATTGCATTAGGCACTAGTATTCTATGCTTGGAATGTTGATAACTCAGTTTCTCCGTCTTAGTGGAATTGAATCAGGCACCCACTCACCAACGGGGTTTCACTTGTTTGGTAGGAGCAGTTAGTTCACGTCACCTTGTGTCAGGACGTTGCAAGTTCAAAACCCAATGGTATGAGTTGTATAACTGGTGGGGGTCTGCCTAACCCCAGCTTTCTTCATAAAAAAAAAAAGAATCAGGCACCTACTCGGTAGCAGATGAATTCCAGGCATCTCATTTTGTCATCGTTTCCAAACATAGGAAATGAATTTCCTTGAAACTCATCCTCCACTGCCCGAAACCTAGCCTAAATCTGCCAATCTAAAGCAGAACTCACCTCAAACTCCACCTACCCAAACACTCACGCGTCCAAACAAGAGCCGGTTCGATTGACTAAACCGACAAGATTTTCCATAGACTCGTCCGATTTGCTACATTCATGAGACGACCTGAAAAGGCAAGGTAGGAAAGCGACCGGAAACCGTTTCTCTCAACAAGGAAATAGAGTTAAAAAAAAAAGGGGAACTGTTACCTGTTTCCTTCAGGATTGTGGGGTCCACTTCCTACCAACTGTTACGGAGTGCATCCAGGGAGGCCCAAAAAGGAAAATGAGTTTCAAGAATAAGCCGTTGGATAATCATCAAAATACGTATTTAGCTAATGATATATTTTGCCCTAAAATATTTTACCATTTGAAATAAGTGCCCCGTGATTGAAATGTGGCAGTTCCTACATTAGGACTTGACTTTTGAGTGTTTTTCTTTGTGTCGCCAACTATTACACGAGAAGAATACCCCCTCAACCACAAGTACCCAAGCCCTCCCACCCCCACCCCCACCTTCTCTCTCTCTCTCTCTCGCTCTCTCGCTCGCTCGCCCTTTTCCCCTAAAACAAAGCCCTAGCCCTAATTCTTCTGCAGCGGCAATGGCGTTCTCCAGAAGCCTCCTGGTCTCCCTCCTCATGGCGGCCCTACTCTTCGCAACGGTCAGCGCTGCCGGCTCTCCAGCGTCGGCTCCAGCGCCAGGCCCCGACAGCGGCGACGCCGCGTCGTTGGTTCCGGCTATAGGCTCTTGCCTCCTCGTTTCCCTCTCCGCTTTCTTTCTTTGCCCTCTCCTCCATTGAAGGATTCAAATTTCTGGGTCTTTTGATCGCTGCGATTCTGTTGATTCGTCTTCTGCAGGGTTTTAGTTATATACACGATTTTCCGTTTTGCCTCCGAGTCTTGCTTCTGTTTCTGTACATAGAGGGGAGGTACAGAATAAGAAGAGGAGGGCATGCGTTGGTGTGATCCCCCCCCCTCTCTCTCTCTCTCTTTTGATGTTATGTTCTGGGTCTTTGGTTCTTGGTGGGGTTTTGATATAATGTTATTATAATACATGGGTGGCTCTCGCTTTTGAGGTTTTATGATACGATATGATTTCTTTTATATGAGATTATATTTGATGCGTGGGTTTCTCTTCTTTTTTTTCCTTGTTATGATACAATGTGGTTTCCTTGGTGTCATGTTTCAGAGTCTCCCTTTTTTGGAAGTTTATGATGCAATGTGGCTTCTTTGTTCGCCCCTTTTCCTTTTGTTTTCTTCAGAGAAGTTTTAGGTATGTGCTTATGTTAATGTGAATCATGTCACCTTTTTCTCTGACAAATCCTGGATTTCAAAAAATGACAATGCTTGAATATAAGGGAGGCAGCTCTGAGCTTTCTGAGTGCGAGAGTTTTTGGTGACCCAGCTTTTCCAAATTCTAAAATTTGAACGATGAAGTAAATGTTGTCCTTTGTTTGGATCAGTATCTAACTGATTCGATGAATGAATCCTGATTGATGATTTACATCATGATAATTACTTCGGGAGCCAAAAAACTCATTTTGATTATTCTCTCAATTCCAATAGAATGAAACTCGATCTAGTATGAATTGGCTATCAGAACATATATGGATAGAACTTATAACTGGTTCTAGAAAAATAAGTAACTTTTGCTGGGCTTGTATCTTTTTTTTAGGTTCACTAGGATTTTTATTGGTTGGAACTTCCAGTTATTTTGGTAGGAATCTG
Organism: Nuphar pumila; assembly: GCF_984573655.1. NCBI lineage: Eukaryota > Viridiplantae > Streptophyta > Magnoliopsida > Nymphaeales > Nymphaeaceae > Nuphar > Nuphar pumila. The sequence continues at coordinate 100,433,238 of NC_143256.1, forward strand.
ATATCCTTATTCCCATCTCAGCAAATCATTTTTTTTCCACAAGGGATCGTGATGTGTTTCTATGGTATCGCGGGTCTATTCATTAGCTCCTATTTGTGGCCTACAATTTCATGGAGTGTAGGCAGTGGTTATGACAAATTCGATAGAAAAGAAGGAATAGTGTGTATTTTTCGTTGGGGATTTCCTGGAAGAAATCGTCGCATTTTCTTTCGATTCCGTATAAGAGATATCCGTTCGATCAGAATGGAAGTTAAAGAGGGTCTTTTTCCTCGCCGTGTCCTTTATATGGAAATCGGAGGCCGGGGAGACATTCCATTGACACGTACCAATGAGAATTTAACTCCACGAGAAATTGAACAAAAAGTTGCCGAATCGGCCTATTTTTTGCGCGTATCAATTGAAGTATTTTGAAATGAAACAAAGAAATCGAGGAATGAGTGCTCCTCGTCACGAGGTAGAGGGAGGGAACCCAAGAATCCCCTTTTCTTTTAATATAACTGATGTTTCGTAACTGATGTTTCGCTTTTTTGATCAAAACATTTAGTTAGATCCTATTTCCCACGTCCCGATGAAAATATCATGTCCTGCGTACCGTGCAGCAGGTGGATTTGCGGAACAACCATACCATGAAGCAATTTTAGTCCACCAAAACTATTTTTCATGCGTATGAAATTCCACTTAATTCTTTTATTTTCATATTATTAACAAGTTTAATAAGTATGTATATGTATTGTATTCATCACATATATCAGGATATTTCGGAGTATAGAATCCATATTTTTAGGATTTTAGGACCAATATTTCGAATCAATATCAATACATTACATTATGTATAGATGAAGATAGATCATACCCAGTAAATTATCCCTCTTTTGTCAATTAACCTTTCTTTCTTTTTATTCATCTTTCTTGATGTTTGTTTCTTGATGACCAAACAATTGGATTTTTTAGATTAGAACCACTTCTGTTTCGCCGACTATTTCGGATTTTATCATCGGTATTTTTCAGAACTATCCCCTCGATTATTCCTGAGCTGTGGATAATCAGTGAAATAATTCGAAATAATTGATTGATACAACAAAGGAGTTTGTCTCGAAATACGAATAATATTCATGTTTGTTACTTCAAGTGCTTCTTTCTGGCATTCATCAAAAAGAACAAATGAAACATGCAATTGGTCCAAATTTGATCGATTGAGATGTCTGAGGACACTATTTCATTACCTCTGCATTCGAAATAAATGAACCCTTATTCTATTTCTGGAGACAAGGACTAAACAAATTACACAATGGGAAATAGATCCATAGGTTCCATACCTCGTTATAGAACTCGTGCTTCATACATCATACAAATATCAGACATAGTCAACAAATGAATCAGGTTCATTAACAATTCATGGATTGAAAGTGACCAAAAAGAAAGCATTGAATCCCCTACCATATCTTGCATCTATCGTATTTCTGCCCTGGGGAATTTCTCTCTCATTTAATAAAAGTATATGGGGAAGGTTTGCATATTTTCCTCATTATTTCTGTCTATGGAGGGAAATTCCTGATCATAAATGGGAATGGTGACCAATCGAGATGGTAGAATTCCAGTCATCCTGAATCCATTCTTAGCAATTGGAACAGTTTAGAGAGAGAGAGAGAGAGATGGGGTGGTGTGTTTATATGACCAGTATAAGATCTTTTACAGTCTGTCAATACGCTAAAGTACTAAAAAGAAAGAAGGAAGGAAACCATTGTGGTATTTATAGCATTACCAAATGGAGACGTCCGCATGAACCACAAGTAATTTCTACGGTGGTTTTAGCTATCATCTACGTATACCACCACCAACTACGGCAATCTTTTTTTTTTTTTCTCGACAGAGAAAGCTGGGGTTAGGCTGATCCTTACCAGATACAACCATACCATTGGGATTCGAGGTGACGTGCACTAACTGCTCCTGCCAGACAAGTGGATACCCATAGTAACTAAGGCAATCTTTCTGATATGGTAACCTGAAGTTACCCTACCAATTAAGCTTCTTACCCAATGTCGTGGGTATCGGTAGACCCAAAATCGATACGATATTAACCTGAATCGGCTATTTTTTAATAAATATAAAATTGCTTGAATTATTATTTTGATGGTTTTAACATGTGTCACGTTCTGATTGACATGAAATATTTTTTAATTATTTTTAGAAGATTCAGAACGATTCACTTGAGAATCGGCAGCACTATTCACCTGAATCGTTCAAAAAACAGATTCAGATACTGCAACATTGGTCTTGCCCTCAAAGCGACACAAGTTTTTTTTGCTAAATAACCTTCAATGGTTTGTGACATATCAACAGACTAATCGTCGTTCTGAACCTCATAAAAACGAAAAGAAAAATAAACTTATTTGGTACGGGCCGTGTAAATATGGTTAAACTTATTTTAGACCTTTTTTTATAAGGCCCTTTTTACCGTTAGAAAACTTATTTTACCTTTTTAAACTAAAAAAATTATGAAAACACCTTTTGATTTTTTATCGAAATGAAAGACTTAGTTTATCTTCAAAACCAACTGTATATTGTTAAAAATATCACTGTTTTTTAGTTGAATGATGCCTACTTAACATAAAGGGCTTAATGTTAGAAGAAGCTTCACGAATATATGGGATTTATATATGCGTGTGTATGTATGTATGTGAGGTAAATACTGTTTCTTATAATTTTGATTTTTATTTGGTATTTTTCAAATATATGAGAATATATATATATATGTGTGTGTGTGTGTGTGTGGCTACCAATGGAAATTAAAAGAAAATTAAAAAACAATAACAAGAGCATGTTTTTTGACAGCCTGTTAACGCGGAGGGCAGTAAACTGTGGCCAGCACAAAAAAGTTTCGTATTCTACGAGATACGTAGGGAAGTGTGCTTAACAATGAAGCCGTGCATATACTGCTCCGACGCGTAGGACCTTTCAGAGGACATTAAGGGAATTTGGGAAGTTGCTTGGACAAGGTCTCCACCCCCGCCCCGTTTCAAAATCTGAACCTTCATCTCCGCCTTCATCTTTGCACGGGATGGATTTTAACCTCCACCCGTGCCTCCATCCCCGTTTCATGTCCTCCATCTCTAGTCCAAACGGGGGTGAGGCGGGACAGGGCCTTATTTATCCTTAGTCTATAGTCATTACTTAAAGGATTGGGGATGTGGCAGGGCTGGGAAAGGCAGGGATTGAGATGGGATGGGACGGGGCGGGAGTAAGCGTAAGTTTATCCCCGCCTTCATCCCCGCACGGGGATAAATTTTAACCTTCATCCCTGCCTCCATCCCCGGTCGTCCAAACGGGGTGAGGCGGGGCGGGGTCCCTTGTCCCCCGATCCACTGCCATCTCTACTTGGAAAACTTGTCCTTTGCACGCGTGTTGGTCATCGTATTTGAGCTTTTTCTCAATGTGATTTCTGAGTCAGCCGTCATTTTTTTAATATCATGAAAGGGAAACCTAAAGAGAGACGGTGTGAAAGCTTCTGGCACATGGCAACGCCCATTGCTTCTTTTCCAGAGAAAAAACAGAGGCAGCGACGTCATTACGCATGCTTGGCTTTAGCATACCAGCCCCTCATCGTGGGTAAGAGTGAAAACGGATCGGATTCGGGTCTGATCTTGCTAGATCTAACCTCGAATCCTGAATATAAATTACAGATCTGAATTCAGATCCAGATCCAATGAGGTAAAGTTTAATCCTAATCTGAAATACATGTGGTAATACTGGATTCAACAAAAAATAGAACAAAAACAAGTTATTTAAATGTAAAAAATATTGGGTTCAGATTTTGATTCAGATAAATTCCAAATCTGTCTTAAAAATGCGGATCCAAATCTGACCCGAATCCGAAATAATCAGATTGAACAGATCTGAATCAGATCCAAATGCACATTCAAATTTTACTTTAAGATTCAAGTCCATAAATAACATGTTGGACTTGGATCGGATATCCAATCATGTTCGATCCAATTGCAGCCTTATGGGCAATTTTTTTTTTTTTTTGATAACAGGTGAAAACTGCCTCGCTCACCACCTTCATAGGAGTAAAACCTCAGGTCCTCCTGGCCCATCGGGTTATGGGTCCAACTGCAGACTCGATGAATGTGGCGGGCAATCGATGAAAAACTCCATAGTTAGAAAAGAAACCCCATGTGATACCCCATTGGTTATAGGTTTTTTTAACCTTCATTTGGTTGGACACTTCCACTTCCCTAGACACAATCCAGTTGAAAATTTATAGATGCAAGTTGTATCCACTGAATCTAATCTCATATAGGTGTGCTCAACATGGCTTGTTTGTCAGAGATCTCACCTTGCAACATATTTTACCACATAAAAATATGATTTTTTGAGTCATAAAAATTTGGTACATTGTGTCCACAAGGGCTCCGCTCATCCGGTAGGGTAGGAGTTCAAAACCCATAAGAGGCATCCTTTGCCACGAGGTTAAATTGGGTGTAGTCTTTTGTGGGAAGGGGGGATCTCAAGGGTTTTATCAACCAGAGGCCTTCCAATATGTATTCAGTGATGGAGAGGTTTTTCTTTAGCCTAGATAAAAAAACAAGATAAAAATAGTACATTGTAGACTGTTGATCTTTGAAGCCCTTAAAAAACCAGTTGGCATGTTACAAAACACGACCCAAAACCTGTTTTCTGTTGAACAAACAGAACTGTGCACACGACGTTTACAACTAAAGAAACAGCATTTTCAACTAGATTGTATGTGTGTTGTGTAATCCTATTTTTTGCGTTTGGTCTGTCAAGTCAACCTGTCATCACGCACACCAACTCAGACTCTCAGACTCCATCTGTTATTATATGGGCCAGGATGAACATCCCAGTTTTTAATTGGCCAGGGCCTAAAACCCCGACACAAATACAACCCAAGGTGGGCCGGGTACTTCGCTGCCTGACCTCTTGGCTACTCTGATTTAGGTTTCATGACAATCTTTATATTTTAAATTGAACCGGAACCCAATTCAGATCAGTTTCGAATCGAAGCTAAACACTACCCAAATCTGAGTCTGACAAAAACCCAATATTAACCTGCACCAACCAAATCACAACCCTAATGGGAACCACCAACAGTGACAAGAATTTTGTAAACCTAGAGCTCCAATGTGGACCGAAAACCTCAGTTGGGGAAACCTTCCAAACCACAATATGTATGGATGCACATTTTCTCACTAATAACACAAAAATGTGAGGCTCAAGGTCAATGAGAATCCTTCTCATTGAGTCATTGACCATGACTTTCAACCCACGGTCTCATGGAAAAGTTTTGGTCACAAGGTCAATCTTGTCACCAACTTTTGCAAGATTCAAGACGAACAATCACAACTGGCAATCACAATAACAAGTACTCTTCTCATGTTTGACTAGCCTTGAGAAAGTGCTGTGATTGTGATTTACAGGATCTTAAGAAAATACAAAATCACGGCATTGCAAACATGCCCCTATTTTCATGTGTAAGAAACGTTGGTAGGACCATACACAAAAAAGACCCGTGTAAGTTGCCCTTTTCTCACCATTTTTCTTCTCATTCATGAAACAAACTAGAAATTTTTTTCATGAGAAAGCATTTTGATGTGATTTTCATCTGCATGTGAAGTGCTCACAGACCGACAAAAGTGTGGCCGAAAACAAAGCTGCTTTTTCATGCTTCTCTATGATTTCTCAACCTTCAAACCTTGAATATGCCATGGTAATGTGATTCAGCACTGGTTTGTGTCTGATCGAACAAAGTTCAGCATCATTCTTTATAAAACTTCCATGACTCATGCTAAGACTGAAGGAATATGGAACCAAAATTTTTTACCAAGGATTTAACTAGATGCAGTCGTGTGTGTGTGTGTGTGTGTGTGTGTGTGTGTGTGTGTGTGTGTGTGTGTGTGTGTGTGTGTGTGGATGCTGTTATGTTGGACCAGTCTAAATTTGTCATTCAGACTGGCTCCGAGACAAAACTTCTTGTGTGCTATAAAATGACAATTGAACAGTCACTAGAAGATGAAATCACAAGCATCATAGCAAGCATAAATCTCACCTTGTTAAGTTCATATTAACTGCCAAGGTTCTCCAATCGTGTCTTCAAATGTTGCAAACAATGCTTAAGAAAATTTCACACTTGTTTTCTGGAGGAGCTACTAAGCAACACAATCTTGGCTATAACTACCAGTAACTATCTTATCTACGGTGTCACCATGACAAGAAAAGGAAAACTAAATTGAATTTTCACTGATTACAGGCTCTCCAAGGAACTTCATTGTCGTTCATACCCCCTGACAGATGCAAGTGAAAACCATTCCACTACGTTGTGAAGATTGAATAACAGCATAACAAATTTATCAAATATGATTTCATGTGTGACATCCAAGAAAGAGGAAGTATAGGATAATGAGGTAATGATGTACAATAATTGACTAGTTCTTCAAGTTTGAAACAAGTTAAGGTCCAATACTCAATTTGGATCGTGAAGCTTTGGCCAAACAGGATCCCAGAAATTATCATTAAGATTCATCTTACAACTCATCATGGACCTTTCCTTTCAAAGATGGTGAGTTAGGATGGAATTCAAGAAGATACCTTGTTGCTAAGGATGCTTGGAGTGCTGCACCTAAAGGAAGCACATCTTCATTGACAGTGAAGAATGGCGAATGTGAAGGTTCAAGCGGCCCTAGCAAATCACTGTTCATGCCAATGAAGTAGTAGTATGCTGGTATTTTCTCTGCAAAGAATGAAAAGTCTTCTGAACCCATTAGTGGCTGCATGTCTTTGATATTATTTGTGCCCAGAATATCCCCAGCAACTCTTTGGAAGTGCTCATGCAAAGATTTATCATTCACTGTCACTGGGAAGAAGGGCGTTTCTTTTTTGATAAAGTTGACACTTGCACTGCACCTTTGAACTGATGCTTGTCCCACAATGACCTAAGGAATAGAGGAAGGTCTAAACGTTAAAACTTTAAAAAGGTAGCAGAATACATGCAATCATGGAACATCTACCTCCTGGATTCGCTGCTTGAGTTGATTAAAACTTTCCTTTGAAAAAGCTCGGAAGGTGCCCCCAATTGTTACAGAATCAGGAATGACATTGAATGCACCACCACCTTGGAATTTTGCAACTGTCACTACCTACACACAACAAAATGTGATCAAGATTTATGGCTCAAACTATGCGGACTTGACTGTTATTTTTGGAACTTTTTATGTCTATACTCTGCATGCTACTATGAAGTATTTGCATTTCATACTTTTAAAATGTTGTTTTGAATTTGGTGCTGGTCCAACTGGAAAATGTTATTATGCTGGTGGTGAACAAAAAAAAATCATTCAGTTTCTCATTTTTAGAAATTCTAAATAGAGGCAACCATTAAGTGCAGACAATGAAATGACCTCTACGATGCTAGAAACATACTAGGATTACAAATAAGATGCCTAATGAGTGGAGGAAGAGTACTTTGGTGCCTTTATATAAGAATAAGGGTGATATACAAGATTGCACAAACTATCGTGGTATAAAACTCATGAGTCATACTATGAAACTTTGGGAGAGGGTGATTGAGTCTAGGTTGAGGAAGGTTGTCATGATATCGGAGAATCAATTTGGTTTTATGCCTGAAAGATCAACTATGGAAGCTATACATCTTCTTAGACAACTTATTGAAAGATATAGAGAGAGGAACAAAGATTTGCATATGGTTTTTATTGATTTAGAGAAGGCATACGATAGAGTACTTAGGGACGTTCTCTGGTGGACAATGATGAAGAAAGGTGTTTCTCTCAAGTACATTAGTATAATTAAAGATATGTATGAAGGAGTAGTAACCAATGTCCGCACTTGTGGAGGGGTGACAACCAATTTTCCGATAACGGTTGGGTTACATCAAGGATCTGCTTTAAGCCCTTTCCTATTTGCGATTGTGATGGATGAGCTTACGAGATCAATTCAAGAAAATGTACCGTGGTGTATGTTGTTTGCTGATGATATTGTTTTGATTGATGAGTCTAGAGCTGGGGTTAATGCTAAGTTAGAATTATGGAGACAGACATTGGAAGCTAGAGGTTTTAAGTTGAGTAAGAGTAAGACTGAATATATGGAATGTCGGTTTAGTAAGCAACGGAGTAGTGATGGGAGTGTAGTGAAGCTTGGTGAGCAAGATATACCGGTGAATGATTATTTCAAATATTTGGGATCCATCATTCAAAAGTATGGAGAAATTGATGGAGATGTAAATCATAGGATAAAGGTTGGGTGGATGAAATGGAAAAGTGCTACTGGAGTGCTGTGCGATCGTAGAATGCCATTGCGGTTGAAGGGAAAGTTTTATAGGATGACTATTAGACCCGCTTTACTATATGGTACGGAATGTTGGGCTGCCAAGAGACATCATATTCAAAAAATGAGTGTAGCTGAGATGCGGATGCTTAGATGGATGTGTGGAAATACAATAAAAGATAAGATTCAGAACGAAGAGATACGTAAGAAGGTAGGTGTTGCACCCATTGAAAATAAGATGCGAGAGAATCGTTTATGATGGTTTGGACATATTCGGCGAAGGCCTAATGATGCTCCAGTTAGAAGGTTGGAGAAATGGGAAAATATATTAGTTAAAAGAGGTCGGGGTAGGCCTAGGAAGACTTGGATGGAGATGATAGGAAAGGATATGAATGCTTTGAACCTCACCGAGGACATGGCGTTGGATAGAAATGATTGGAGGAAAAGGATTCATGTGGAAGACCCAAAATGAATTTCTTTTTTGGTTCATATCGCTGACCCCAATTGTTTTGGGATGAAGGCGTAGTTGTTGTTGTTGTTGTTGTGGAGTTGGTATAGCTCAGTCAAATTACAGTTGTAATATAAGATTTTTTGTGAACATCTATCACTGGATGGAATTACTGATATTAGATCTCAAGAGAAGAAGATACAAAGAGATGAGTCTTAAAACGAGAAGAAAAACTTTATTCGAAACATAAAATGAGAGTCCCTTATGTTTATAAGTATAGACTCTCTCTGATGCGCCAGAATGCCTAGTCTGGCCAGCCTAACGGCCAAAGGCCGCGCACCAACACTTTTTCATGTGCTGAATCATTTTATTGACCTTGTGCACCACTTCGTGCGCAGCTGCCTAGCGGAAGCTAATCAAACGCATCTTCAAATGTGTATTCTACTTGGTCCATGCACTTCATGCATAGCCGCCTCATATTGGCTATCACTTCCAAACAATACATAGACTCTCTTAGCCTCGCGTACTATGAAGCGTATTACGACTCCATGCACACGCTATAGCAAAACCTCGCCACCGAAGGAACAAGACCTTGCGGCCCCCAATCCGAAGACCATTGAACACTATAGCGAAGAGCACCACCCAGATTCGTTCACTGGCGTCTAGGCATTCACTTGCCTTGCCCCGAGTGACCATACTCAGTTGGAATCACCTAATGTAATCTCTGGAAGAATTAGCCTTAACTCACATGCACCCTCGTGCGTCTAAATGCTACGCATGAGAAACTCATCCAAGTCGAGAGGTCCTTAACCAAATCCCTAAGGGCAACATCCTTTGATCCACTGGCACTGCTTAACCAAACAATGCTCCACGTCTGTGCCGCCACACATCGTCGCACCAACGATGATATCGTTACTTATCGGCACCGCACCTCACCGATCAAGCCAACACATACCGCACGTTCTTACATTCAATGCATTTTCCACTCAGTAGAGCTCCGCACTGCACATGCCCCATTCCAAAGGCTTGGTCTAGGACATTCTCCCCTACCTAAACCATTGTCGTCCTCGACAATGTCGATACAGGTAAGAACACAACCTTTACTTATGCCAGTTTCCCTTTGCACTTATCTTTGGTCTTCTTTTCTTCACCATACTCAATTTGTTCTGGTTTTCATCTGCCATCACCACAACCTTTAGCATGTCAAGTCTCATTCCTCAACGCGCCTCAAATCACTTAGACAATGATCTTCCACTCCAACATCATCAAGTATTTTTCACTCGTGGGACCTCAGTGTAGTCCCATATACAAGTGGGTCATCCTCGGCTGCACGACAAACTTGTCGTCTTCACGCTCATGGCTAGGGCACCTTCCAACCCCAGCAAGGGCAATTCCAAGCCCTTTGTGGTCCTCGCAGAGAAGAGCGACTATCAACGTGTGCCGTAGGGATATCAACTCCCTTAAAGTACCAACTTGTGGTTTTCTAAATGGTCCAACCTAGTCCTCAAGTAGGGGATGCCTACTTGCGTATCACCCCAAAGCAGTTCTTTAAAGCGTCTTCCTAAGCACTCGTCCACACACGGGGCAACACAGTCGAACAATGCAATTCTCATCCGGAGCTAGCAAAAACGTTTCTGCAGGAACCAAATCGACGAGCTACGAACAATAACTTTTTCCGCACACACAATCACAGAGGAACTATCAAACTCAAGGGACCAAAACAATGAGCATTCTACACAAGATGGGCACTTCGCTAACCCACAAACTTGGGAGAGAATATAGAAGTTCAATTAAGTCTCTCGTACTCAAAGGTGTGAATCCATCTATCCGAATCCAACGCGTATTCTCTGCATGCACAAGGTAAATGCCATGCTCCACCTGCGAGCCTAACGCACAACTAGTAGGAATCTTTGGCTTATTCACGTTCCCTTAACCAACTGAAGAGCAACCTTACATTTCTACTTACCATCAACAAGATGACACATACCACCCTGCCAACAACCTACTTTTGCGCTCGGTTAACCACACTTTAGCTGTGCAAATTCGCGTAAACAGGACAAACCATCACTGGCCTTTTCAGTGTCACACTCACTGAACAACAAGGTCATCGTGAATCTTTCCACTCTGATGCCAATTTGTCACAAGCATAGAATTTTTCGCAAACTCGCGACGCGCCAACCTAAAGGCCAAAGGCCGCACACCAACACTTTTTCATGTGCTAAATTATTTCATTGGCCCTGCACACCACCTCGTGCGCTGCCTAGCAGAAGCTGATCAAGTGTATCTCCAAATGTGTATTCTACTTGGTCCATGTACTTCGTGCATAGCTATCTCATATCGGCTATCACTTCCAAACAGTGCATAGACTACCTTAGCCTCGTGTGCCATGAAGCGTATTGTGACTCCATGTGCATGCTACAACAAAACCTCGCACTGAAAGAACAAAACCTTGCAACCCCCAGTCTAAAGACCAGTTGATAATTGAACACCATAGCGAAGAGTACCACCAAGACTCGTTCGTCGGCGCCTAGGCATTTACTCGCCTAGCCCCGAGTCACCATACTTGGTTGAAATCACCTAAGGTGATCCCTAAGGGAATTAGCCCTAACTCACACACACCTCTGTGCGTCCAAACGCTAGGCATGAGAAACTCATCTAAGTCAAGAGGTCCTTAACCAAATCCCCAAAGACAACATCCTCTGATCTGTTGTCACTACTTAACCAAACAACGCTTCACGTTTGTGCCGCCACACATCGTCGCACCAACGATGATATCATTGTCTATCGCATGCCATGCTACCACCGCACATCACTGATCAAGCAAGACATACCACATGTTCCTACACTCGATGCATTTTTCACTCATTAAAGGTCTGCACCGCACATGCACCATTTTGAAGGCTCAATTCGGGACACTCTCAATGCTACAAAGTGAAAAGGAAACAAGGATACATAAGACAAAAGTACCCCTTCATAATGAAGTAATTTACAAAAGAATAAGTAAAGGGGGTAGTACAAGACAATGGTAAAACACCTAGATTACATAAGCACCGAACCTTGGGTAGAGAAAGAGAGAGAGGAGAGAGAGAGAGAGAGGAGAGAGAGATGGTTGTACAGAAAGTAAACTTCATATCGATTAGGGCAGCTACTCTCTATGTTAAATATAGATAAGCCAAAAAGAAGAAATTACATCTTAGTCCATTATTTAATAAAATTTCAAATAACCTCTAATTTAATAAGGCTTAAACTTAAAACCACCTATTCTCAACATTATGTACTATTTCTGTACACTCAGCCACTAACTGTTGTACACAGTCAAGAATAAGAGACATTGGGTTGACTCCCAACGGCTCTAATCAAAGCTGTTAGGAATCAGCCCAACAACTCTTATGAGTTGCTAAGCTTATAAATAAGGGTTGTAAGCCCATTGTAAAGGAGTGTAATGCAGAGAGGAGTTTTGTCTCCTTACATTTATAAAAACAGTGCATTTACTGCACTTCTTTTCTTTTGTGGTGTAAAGCATATGAATGCTATTTTATGCTATCATTTGAAGTATCAAGTTACTTGAAAACTTGATTGTTTGCAAGGATTTTTCACATGGTATCAGAGCCATTGGGAATTATTGAAGAAGAAAGGTGATTGTTGAAGAAAATCGTGTGCCTCGAAAGGCATGCACCTACCTTTCTCTTGATCCTCGACTTGGAGACTCCCTGCAATATATATCGAAAGAATCATACCATATCAAGTAATCTATAAAGACTCGCTTGTGGTAAGATCCTTTTCACTCTATATTTCTTTCTTCTCAAAATGGTGGAAAAAGACTCACTTCTCTCTTGGGTTCAAACTCAATGGCTCAAATTATCATGTTTGAACCGGTAATATGGAAGCTCATATCAAGGGTAAAGGGCTTTGGGAATATGTTCAAGGCTCAATACCGAAACTGAAACCAATGATTACCTTGGTAGAAAGAGGAGAAATAAAGTTTTTTTAAGGTAAAGAGAGAATCAAAGCGCTTGAAGACTATTGTAAGAAACATGAGGAATGGGAGATGAGAAATTTTAAAATCCTATCATGGATCTTCTCATCCATTGAAACAAGAATCAATGCCAACATTATCAAATTCAAAAAGGCCTCTCAAGCATGGCAATATCTTGAAAAAATGTACACTTCAAGAGACTTGTCCCACAAGTGCTATCTTCAAAAAAGGGCCTTGACCCTCCAACAAGACGAAATGACTATTAGAGAGTATTTCGCGGAGTTGTCCTCTATTTGGGATGAGCTTGCCATGCTTGAGCCCAAATGGAGTGATGAAACCATTGAGCTTAGGCATAAACAATTAGAAGAGAATCGTTTTTTCAACTTTTTATATGGGCTTAGACCCGAATTTGAACAAATACAATCCTCTCTTCTATCCGCTCTTACTTCCCCTTCTCTTGGGGATATAATTACTAAATTAAGTGAGGAAGAGACTCGTATGGGTATAAGCAAAAATAACACAAGTGTTTTTGCAACACCTTCCAACCAAGAAGAAGGTGAAGGTGTTAACGTCGTTTCAAGATCAGGAAACAATTTGAGAACCTACAAACCTCTTCACTTCAAAAATCAAAATCAAGGAGCAATGAAAAATAGTGGGCAAGGCAGAAAAAGAGATTATAGCAAAGTTGTGTGCCACTTTTGTAAGGAACCGAGGCACATCAAACCGGTTTGTCCAAAATAGAAGAAGTTACTAACCATGGCTACCACATCACAACCCCAAAAGGAAGAAAGTTCATCTTCTTCCAATGGAGCTCTTTTTTTGCATCAAATTGTGGAAGCACTTCAACCTCTTCTCAAGGGGGCAATTTTCGTAGCCGCCATGTCAACTTTCTCTCCTCTCGGTAAGACTTCTTGGCTTTTAGATTCGGGTGCCTCCTTTCATATGTCTTCAAGTATTTGTTCTTTTTTCAAATATTCAAAAAAAAATCTCTTCATCCTTTATTTTAACTACGGATGGAACTTCTCTTGAAATCAAAGGAATTGAAAATTTTGAAAAACAAGGTTTTTTATCCCAAAAATTAGATTTATACTAAAATTAAACTTAAATTTGTTTTCGGTCTCTCAACTCTCGGACCATGGATATGATATAAAATTCTCATCTGATAAATGTTGGATACAGGATCGTCAGTCTGGGAGATTGAGTAGGGAAGGCTCTAGGAAGGTAGATCTATACTATGTCGACTTCCTTCAAATTCCAAAAAACTCTTTTTGTAATGTTGTCTAACATAAAGATATTAATGTATGGCATAAAAGGCTTGGACATCTTAATATTGTTAAAATTTCTTTCTTATCTTTTGTTAAACATCATTGTAAAAGTGATTTTACTTATAATGATTATACTCTTGGAAAGATGAGAAGTTTATCTTTTAATCAAAGATCTATATTTACAGCAAGACCATTTGAAATTGTCCATTCGGACGTATGGGGACCGGCACCTGTTTTATCAAAAGGAAAGTTTTTGTATTATGTGATTTTTGTTGACGATTACACTAGATATTGTTGGATATTTTTTCTTAAGCAGAAACATGAGGTTTTTACGACATTCCAAACATATCATATGATGATCAAAAACCAATTTAATGGTGACTTGAAAATTCTTAGAACTGGCTCTCGAGGAGAAGAACTATCAAATGAATTAAAAAGATATCTTGAGAGTTATGGTATTCTCCATAAAAAATCTTGTCCGAAAATACCTCAACAAAATGGATTAGTTGAAAGAAAGCATAGACATATCATTGAAACTACTTGAACCCTTCTCATTTCATATAACATACCAAAAAAATTATGGGCCGAGGCAGCTCTCCCATGTGTCTATCTCATAAATCGGCTTCTATCCAAAAATTTAAACAAAATTTCGCCTTTTGAAATGTTGTACACAAAAGAACCTGATTATAATAGGTTAAGAATTTTTTGATGCAAATGTTTTATTCTTACGGACAAGAATGACAAGCTTTCCCCAAAAGCTATCACATGTGCTTTTCTTGGTTACTCCAAAACTCAAAAGGGGTTTCGATGTTATGGTATTAAAAATGACAAATTATGTGTCCAAAAATGTGAGTTTTCTGAAAAATGTTAGTGGTTTTGAAAAATGTGAACCTCACAAAAAAAATATGGATTATTCTTTTTTATTTGAGTTATTATCTAAAAATGATGACGCTAGTGATGATGAGTTCCCACATAATGACTCTAGTGATAATGAAGTTGGGGAAAATAACTCTTTACTACACCCATCTACCTATCAACATATTGATGAAAAAACAACTAGAGATCCTATCACATATTCTCATAGAGATAAAAATAATTTTAGAAGTGCAATAAAAAAATATAATGAATCTAGTGGAACTAGCTCTTCAAATGAGGAAAATCCACGAAGAACTGAGAAAAATAGAAAAGTCCCTTCTAGGTTCATTTCTTATGATTCATTCACGCCTAAATATAGAGTTTGCCTTAGTGTCATTCACTCATATGTAGAACCCAAAAACTTTGAAGAAACCAAAAAAAGTATTGAATGGATAGAAGCTATGGAGAATGAACTTAAAGCTCTCAGAAAAGCGAAGACCTGGGAATTTCAAGATCTTCCTAAGGGTAAGAAAACCATAGGGTGTAGATGGGTGTTTAAGGTCAAAACCAAGAGCGATGGATCTCTAGAAAGATATAAAGATCGTCTAGTAGCCAAAGGATATAGTCAAGAATACGGGATTGACTATGAAGAAACATTTGCCCCTGTTGCATAAATGGTTACTGTCAAGTGCCTTATTACCATCGTTTCTATTAAAAAATGGAACATCTACCAAATGGATGTTAAAAACGTCTTTTTAAATAACGATCTTAATGAAGAAGTGTATATGGATGTGTTAAAATGTACCTATTATATATATATATATATATATATATATATAAATTCTGTATATTACATCAATACCCGATAGGGGTATTTTTGTAATTTCACATAGTTGTTTTAGAAAACAACTATTTTCTTTTTGAATAAATGTAATTTTTATTTTTATTTTTTTTCAATTCTTTTTTTATTCTTTTTTAGGACCTTAAGGGGCTCCAACATAGAAGTCGTTGGAGCCCCCAACGACTCTATGGGAGCCCCCTTTTGGCTCTCCTTTTGAGGCCCTTTGGCCCTCCTTTTTCCTCCTCTTCCTCTTGTATAAATAGGGGTGACCCCCTTGTGTATTCTCACCCTTGGAGAGCTTCTCTCTCTTTTCAATAAGAGGCTTTGTATATTGTTGCCTTCTTAAAGGCTTGTGCTTGTATTGTCCCTTCGTGGACTTGTGATATTTTCTCTTTTATTCATTGTTGTATGTGCTTGTATGCACTCTTTATATTTCCGCAATATCTCATTACATGGTATCAGAGCCACTCGATTCTTGAAGGAAAGGTGTGGTTCGTGTATCTCTTATTTTAGTGAACATCTTCTCACTTCTTGGCAACATCATGGAGACAAAGATTGATCTTTCTTTCAAGCTCAATGGAAAGAACTATATGATGTGGGCATCGGCAATGGAGAATAATCTCAAAGGTAAGAAGCTTTGGGGTTATGTCATGGGGACCGTTCCGGAACCTAAGCTTATGCTCACGAAGATGGAAGAAGATCAAGAAAAAGCTCTTGAGGGAGATGCTCATCTCAAGGCCATTGAAAATCATCAAAAGGAAGTGGAAGATTGGGAAAGCAATCACGCAAAAATCCTTGTGTGGTTTATGAACAATGTGGAGCTTAAGGTATGTGCTAATATAGCTAAATTTCGTAGAGCCAATGAGGCTTGGTCCTTTATGAGGGGTATGTATACCTAAAAGGATCTTGCAAGAGCATACTTCTTGCAAGAAAAGGTTAGAACCACCAAGCAAGGTGATTCTAGCATTCAAGACTACTATAGTGCTCTAAACCCACTATGGGATGAATTGGCTCTCTTAGAGCCAAAGTGGGTTTCTATGGAAGATGTTGATTTAAGACAAAAACAAATGGAACAAGAGCGATTGTTTCAATTTCTTTTTGGGCTACGTCCCAAATTTGAGCAAGTGAGATCCTCACTTCTCCATAGATCTATTTTTCCTCCTATTGAGGATGCTATTGCCGAAATCACTCAAGAGGAGACAAGGCTTGGCATTGCCGTATCCAAACCGGGTAACAATGTTAGAACCTATAAGCCTCCTCATTTTGGGAAACAAGGGAACTACAATAGAGGAAGAAAAATGATTGTTTGTCATTATTGCAATGAGTCGGGTCACATTAGACCCGCTTGTCCAAAGCTTATGGGAACCTTCAAGCCTAAAGTAGCCTCTCTTGAAGAAACCACCACCAAAGAAGATGAAGGCAAAAACAATGACATTAAAGAAACTCTTGGACAAATATCTATGGCTCTCCAACAAATGCTAAAAGTTTCTTCCTCCACATCGGGTGCGGCCATTGCTTCAACATCATCACCCGGTACGTATTCTTGGATCCTTGATTCCGGAGCTTCTTTTCATATGACCCCTCATGAAAATGCACTTAGTGATGTTTGCAACAATTCAAAGGACTCTTGTGTCTCAACGGCCGATGGAACCTTTTTGAAAATTTCAAGTATTGGCACTTTTAAAGATTCACAAAACTTTTGTGTTCAAAAAGTAAGAGTTGTTCCCAAATTAAATTTAAACCTTTTTTCGGTTTCTCAAATTGCCGACCATGGATGTGAAATATCTTTCTCATCTAATGGTTGCTTTGTGCAGGATCTCCGGTCCGGGAAGCGGATTGGGCAAGGCCATAGAAAGGGAGACCTCTATTATATGGACCATCTTGATCTCCCTACAAACTTTTTTTGTTCTTATGTCCAAGAAAAAAATATGGAAACTTGGCATAAAAGACTTGGTCATCCAAGTTATTCCAAAATGTATCTCTTTCCTTTTGGAAACAAATTTTGTAAGGAAAAAGAAATTAATTGCAAAGATTGCATTTTTGGAAAAATGAAGTCTATTCCTTTTCCAACTAGATCCTTTTTTTCATCAAAGCCTTTTGAATTGGTGCATTCGGATGTTTGGGGTCCTTCTCCGATTATGTCTAAAGGGGGCTATTCATATTATGTTACGTTTATTGATGACTTTACTCGGTATGTTTGGATTTATTTCCTTAGTCATAAGTCGGAAGTATTTACTTTCTTTAAAGATTTTCATAAAAAGGTTCAAAATCAATTTCAAGTAACATATCTATTTTAAGATCCGATTCCGGTGGTGAATACTTATCTCACGAATTCCAAAACTATTTAAACCAAAATGGCATTTGTCATCAAAAGTCATGTCCTAGGACTCCTCAACAAAATGGCCTAGCGGAAAGGAAACATAGGCACATTATAGAAACCGCTAGAACATTACTTGTGTCTAGAAATATTCCAAAAAAATTTTGGGCGGAAGCCGTTCTTAACTCAACCTATCTAATCAATAGAATGCCCTCTTCTAAGTTAAAAAATGCTTCTCCCTATGAGAAACTCTTTAAGTTTTCACCCGATTTTAATCGACTTCGTATTTTTTGTTGCAAATGTGTTTCAAAAGATGTAACATTTCTCGAAGAAGAAAACGGTTTTGATAAAATAGAAGAGACAAATGAAATCGATTATATCTTCTTATATGATCTTATTGATGACATACAAGAAGATTCTCTTGAAAACATAGATGACACTCACGAGGTATCCCCTCTTGACATAACACTCTCAAATGATAGTAATTCAAATACAAATGTTCATGATAGTGATGCCAATATAAATGTTTACTCAAGAAGAAATCAAGAAAAACCTATTAGTGCCCTCGAAAAATACTCTCAAATTTCCGAATCCATTGAGGAACCACAAGTTAGGCATTCTTCTAGAATATCAATACCCCCAAATAGGTTTGTATCCTATGATTCTTTAACTCCCAACTATCGGGCATGCTTGATAACTCTACATTCTTATTTTGAACCGGCTCACTATAATCCAGCTAAATCTATACCTCATTGGGTTGACGCAATGCAAGTTGAACTAAATGCTTTAAAAAAGGCCAATACCTGGGAAGTAGTTGATCTACCCTCACACAAAAAACCTATTGGTTGTCGTTGGGTCTTCAAAGTTAAAACTAAAAGCGATGACTCTTTAGAACGATATAAAGCCAGATTGGTTGCTAAGGGATACTCACAAGAATATGGTATTGATTACGAAAAAACATTCGCCCCCGTAGCTCGTATGACTAGTGTCAGAACCTTAATAGCTGTCGCATCAACCAAAAAATGGCCTATTTATCAACTTGACGTAAAAAATGCTTTTTTAAATGGAAGTTTAAGTGAAGAAGTTTATATGGATCCACCACCCGGAATAAATATTAAGCAAGGTCAAACACTTCGGCTTTTAAAGGCATTATATGGTCTTAAACAAGCCCCTAAGGCTTGGTATGATCGTTTTAGTGATATCATGATAAAATTAGGATTTCATTCTTGTTATACTGACACTGCTCTTTTTGTTAAAAATGCAGGTTCTAGTATCGTAATTTTGTTGCTTTATGTTGATGATATGATTATCACTGGAAATGATCAAAGTAGTATTATTAATGTTAAAAATATGTTGAAAGATAATTTTGATATGTCTGATTTAGGTTTTCTCAGATATTTTCTTGGAATTGAGGTTGCATATTCTCCTAGAGGATATATTTTGTCACAGATGAAGCTTGCTGCAAATATATGTTCTAAGTCTGAGATTTCTGATGATAAGAAGGTAGAGACTCCCGAGGTTATTAATGCCAAATTGCGGTTAGAGGATGGGGTTCTTCTGGAAGATCCTACACCGTACAGACAACTCATTGGGTCTCTTACATATTTGACCATCACCAGACCAGATATCACTCATGCGGTTCACTCAGTCAGTCAATTTCAGCATGCTCCTACAACCGTACATATGAGTGCGGTTCTCCGAATCATCCGCTACATTCGGAATACCATCAATAAAGGGCTATTTCTATCCTCCTCTTCCCCTTTGAATCTTCTTGCTTATACTGATGCAGATTGGGGAGGTAATCCCAATGATCGAGTCTCAACTACTGGTTTTTGTGTCTTTTTAGGGGACTCATTGATTGCCTGGCGATGCAAGAAGCAGCAGAAAGTTTCACTATCATCCACTGAAGCTGAGTACCGGGCGATGGCAACCACAACAATGGAACTTGTATGGCTTCGCAGTTTGCTTAAAGATATGGGAGTTGATATTACTGAAGCCTCAAAGCTGTGTTGCGACAATAAGAGTGCCATCTATATTGCGAGCAATCATACTTTTCATGAACGTACGAAACATATCGAAATGGATTGCCACTATGTTCGTGACGAATTTTTACGAGGAACTATTGCTCTGCCATATGTCACTTCAGAATATCAGTTGGCAGACTTCTTCACTAAAGCTCTTCCGGCTCCTCGCTTCATGTTTCTTCTCGGCAAACTTTCCATCATTCCCCCGTAAAGTTTAAGGGGGGGTGTTAAAATGTACCTATTATATATATATATATATAAATTCTGTATATTACATCAATACCCGATAGGGGTATTTTTGTAATTTCACATAGTTGTTTTAGAAAACAACTATTTTTCTTTTTGAATAAATGTAATTTTTATTTTTATTTTTTTTTCAATTCTTTTTTTATTCTTTTTTAGGACCTAAAGGGGCTCCAACATAGAAGTCGTTGGAGCCCCCAACGGTCACAAATGTGACCGTTGGGGGCTCCCAACGACTCTATGGGAGCCCCCTTTTGGCTCTCCTTTTGAGGCCCTTTGGCCCTCCTTTTTCCTCCTCTTCCTCTTGTATAAATAGGGGTGACCCCCTTGTGTATTCTCACCCTTGGAGAGCTTCTCTCTCTTTTCAATAAGAGGCTTTGTATATTGTTGCCTTCTTAAAGGCTTGTGCTTGTATTGTCCCTTCGTGGACTTGTGATATTTTCTCTTTTATTCATTGTTGTATGTGCTTGTATGCACTCTTTATATTTCCGCAATATCTCATTACAGGATGTTCCTCCAAGAATGGAGACTCCTAAAGGAAAAGTACTTCGTCTCCAGAAAGCATTTTATGGACTAAAACAAGCCCCCAAGGCTTGGTATGACAGATTTAACTCTGTAATGTTGAAAAATGGTTTCTCCTCATGTTTTACCGACACCGCTTTATTTGTCAAAAAATCTAACACAGGAATAGTAATATTGTTTTTATATGTCGATGATATATTAATAACTGAAAGCGATTCTAAAGGAATTAAGAGCATAAAATCTATTTTAAAAGATAATTTTAAAATGTCTGACTTAGGATTTCTGACCT
This sequence comes from Nuphar pumila, assembly GCF_984573655.1. Lineage (NCBI taxonomy): Eukaryota > Viridiplantae > Streptophyta > Magnoliopsida > Nymphaeales > Nymphaeaceae > Nuphar > Nuphar pumila. The sequence continues at coordinate 100,454,316 of NC_143256.1, forward strand.
ACTTTCTGGGAATTGAAGTTGCATATTCACATAAAGGTTATTTTCTATCTCAAACTAAACTTGCTTCTGAGATTCTTGACAAGTCAGGTATTAGAGATGATAAAAATTGTGAAACTCCTACTATAGTAGGAACCAAAATGAAAATTGATTATGGAATTCTTCTCAAAGACCCCACTCCCTACGGACAACTTATAGGCTCCTTGATGCATCTGAGTATTACTAGACCAGATATTTCACATGCAGTTCATACTGCCAGTCAATTTCAACATGCACCAACATTCGTTCATAGGAGTGCAATTTTGCAGATCATCAGATACATAAAAGGATCATTAAGAGAGTATTTTTATCTTCTTCTGAATTAAATTTAATAGCTTATATTGACTCTGATTGGAGAGGTGATCCAAATAACCGTCACTCCACCACTGGTTTTTGTGTGTTTTTAGGAGACTCACTAATCTCATGGAGATGTAAGAAACAACAAAAGGTATCGTTATCCTCTACTGAAGCTGAATACCGAGCCATGACAACTACTACCTGTTAAAATATAGCTTGCGTATGGATCTGGATCCAGATCCATACGCATGGTATGTTAAATGAAACACATGCTGTATATTACTCATTAATGGCATCCTTATAATAGTTGTATACCTGTTTTATATATATAAAGGTTAGGGCTAGGAGGTCGAGCAACTGAGTGTCGCCCCAGCCGATTCTCTCTCTCTCTCTCTCTCTCTTTCTCTCTCTCTCTCTCTACTTTCCTGTGCAGGCTGAACCACAGACTACGAAGTCTCATATGGTATCAAAGCTCTGGGTTGCGGAATCCTGTTAGAGGCGTGTTCAGCGAAATCTATAGAACCAGGTTTTGGCTCGTCTTCCCTTTCTCATTCTTTTCTCCCAATCTGTCTCTTCCCCTTATTGCAACTCGTCTCCTCCCCTTATTGCAACTCCCAATCTGTCTATTGCAACTCGTCTCCCCATCTGTCACTTATTGCAACTCCCAATCTCAAAACCCTTTTTTTTTATTCTCCTTCATTAACTGCAGCCATAAACGACCGATTGCAGCCATCGGTTGTTTCATTTTTTTTTTGAGACATTTTTCACTCTTAACGTCTGTCAGTTTTAATAAAACTGCAACCATCTCTTAACGTCTGTCACTTATTGCAATCAGTCGTTCATCAACGACTGATTCCAAACAATCTCTTTTGTTTTCCACTTTTAACATGTCAGTTTTTTTTTATTATTATTCATTCTTTGATTCCAGAAATTCTTTGATTCCAGAAATTTTTTCCTTTATTGCTATTTAGTGTCCCCTATGCAACGCCTACAGGCAGATTGTAACTGTTTACAATCTCGATTCTGTTTAAAAAAAAAAGGAGGTTATTTCCAGATATCGGTCGCACAGGTACATGTCTTGTTGAAGTTCTCCTGATTGATTAAGTGATCTCAAACATGTTTGTTTCTTCCATTCGTTTTGTTTGCTTATTCATTGTCCCATTGATATGGATTACTCATCGTCATCCGGTCCCTCTGCAAATTTCTTGAGTCAGCTCGTTACAGAAAAGCTTACTCATTCTAATTTTTTGACTTGGAAGAGGCAAATCCTTCCTTTTATACGGAGTCAGGATCTCGATGAACATCTGGATGGTTTAGTTCCTATACCACCACGACTTATTTTGCAGGAAACCAAGGATGAGAAGGGTGACACAATTACCATTTCTATTAAGAATCCAGAGTATACAGCTTGGAGGAAGCGGGATCAGTCTTTGGTTGCTTATATTACGTCAACACTCTCTCAAGAAGTGTTTGTTACTCTTTCAGATGATTGCACTGCCGCGGATCTGTGGAGTAAGTTGTCTCAAACATATTCTCAGATATCAGAAGCCCGAGTTATGTACTTAAAAAATGAATTTCAAAGTTTGAAGAAAGGCTCCATGACAGTCATGGAATACATAGGCCGCTTGAAGAGTATTACTGATCAATTGGCGGTTATTGGAAGTGCTATTGCAGATAAAGATAAAGTTCAACAACTTCTCAATGGATTGGGTCCTGATTTTGACATGCTTACCACAGCTTTATCATGCCTTCCACAGTTGCCCACTTTTGACGATCTTCAAGCGAAACTTCTCCATCATGAGATGATTATGAAACAAAGGGCAGAAGGAAATGAATCAGCTCGCCCTCATTCAGTTTTGGCCATAGACACTTCTGTAGGTTTTGGACGAGGGAATGGAGGGCATCAAGGAGGCAGAGGCCGCGGATGTTTTGGCCAGGGAGGACGTGGTATCTTGCCTACACCTAATATTTCAGGGGGTTTTAATACAGGGAATCAGAGGAGAGTGCCCACTTGTTTCTTATGTAACAAAAGAGGACATGTGAAAGCTGATTGTTGGTTTAATCTACAGAACAGAGGTAAAATAAACAAAATTGAGAATAAATCAGCTACCACTGTGGACACAAAAGTGCCATCCACAGATGTGCAACAACTTTTGTTATCAGCATTGTCACAGATGACGATCAAGCAAAATGAACAAGGCGAATGCTATGTTGATTCAGGTGTCGTCACACATGTTACGGGTAATGCGGGTAAGTTATCTCACTTATTGCCTTATTTTGAAAAAGGTAGTATAGTTACGGGAGATGAAACTTATCACTCCATTAGTCATACTGGCAGTGCACATATCCCTATGTCAAAGTCCTCACTTCACTTGTCTAATGTCCTTCTTGCTCCTAATATTAAAAAGAACATTGTTTTTGTAGCTAAACTTGTTGACGATATGAATTCTTCCGTCGAATTTACTCCCTCTTCTGTTTATGTTAAGGATCTATGAACGAAGGAGACGTTCGCTAAGGGGGAGCGACAAGGAAACATGTACGTCTTCAAGGAGATTCCTTCAGTGTCTTCGTCTTCAGTCCCAGTTCTCCAGTTGAAGTCATCCAAGCATTCTTCAGTGTCTTCACCTTCAGAGTCTTTGTTTTTCCCTTCATTGGAAGTTTTTAATTCATCTCATTGTAATAAGTCAGATATTTGGCATAGTCATTTGGGACATTGTAGTCGGGGTTTCGTTGAAAATCTTGTATCTGATAGTCTCCTTCCAGAGTCTAGTTTATGTTCATTTTTTGGTAATAATAATAAATGTTCTTCATGCGAACTCTGTAAAAGTCATGTTCTTCCTTTTCATATTATAAATAAAAGAGCTTCAAAGCCATTTGAGATTATTTGTTCTAATGTTTGGGGACCCGCACCTATTCCTTCTCTTTCTGGCAGTCGTTACTATGTTATCTTTATTGATTCTTATTCCTGTTATACTTGGATATATTTCTTAAAACACAAACATGAAGTTTTTCAAATATTTCGGGAATTCCATTCGATGGTCAAAACAAAGTTTGATTGTGATATTGTGCATTTACAATGTGATGGTGGAGGAGAGTATTCATCGAACGAGTTTATTGCCTTTCTTCGGGATAAAGGAATAAATCGACAGGTTTCTTGCCCTCGTACTCAACAAAATGGGGTTGCGGAGAGGAAACACAGGCATATTGTCGAGAGCACGATGAGCATGTTACATGATAGCAATGTGCCTGTTAGTCTCTGGGCAGAAGTTTTTCACACATCTGTTCATATCATAAATCATCTTCCTATGGCACTTTTGGATCGGAAATCTCCCTATTATACTTTATTCGGGCAACATCCCTCTTACGATGAGCTGCGTGTTTTTGGTTGTGTATGTTATGTACATGTTGATTCATCTCTGCGAAATAAGTTTCAGGACAAGGCTGTCAAGTGCAGATTTGTTGGGTATGCAGATGAATACAAAGGTTATCGATGCTATGATCCTACTACAAAACGTATTAGGACCTCCAGAAATGTTGTTTTTGACGAACGAAATTTTCAGGTCAATGACTCTGCAGCGTTGCCATCTCGAGAATTAGAAGTATATGATCCATGGATGAGCGCAGATCTTTTTGCTAATACAGGAGAAACATGTCAGACAAATTGTCCTTCCTTCGGCTTGAGTAGGGAGTTGAATGACTCACAGATGCATGTTGAATTATCTTCAGTTGAGTATCCAGTTGAGCCACCCCCAGTTGAACGCCTCTCTGGGCAGATATACACTAGACGGGACAAAAATACAGAGCCGAGGAATGTGGAAAGCATCTCCAATGATCCGGCTCAAAGGCCGTCACGCATTAAGCATCTTATTCAACGATGGGTGAGTTATGAGACCTTCTCCCTTGATTTCCAGTTGTTTATGTCTCAACTCACAAAACAGGATGAACCAACTGTTTTAATCAAGCTCTTTAATCCCGTCATTGGACTGAAGCTATGAATGAAGAAATGGAAGCTCTTCATGAATGTCAGACTTGGAAAATAGTCCCTCGGCCAGAAGGAAAGAATGTAGTTGGCTCAAAATGGGTTTATAAAACAAAGTATAAGCTTAAAGGAAGCATTGACAGATATAAGGCACGACTTGTTGCTCGAGGATTCACACAACAATATGGTGAAGACTACGATGAAACTTTTAGTCTGGTAGTCAAAATGGGTACTATTTGTGTCATCATATCCCTAGCAGTTGATCGAGGTTGGAGCCTTAGCCAGATGGATGTTAAAAATGCATTTTTGCATGGAACTTTAAAGGAAGAAGTGTATATGGAGCAACCTCCTGGTTATGCCGAGAAGGATCCTACTGCCTAGGTGTGCAAACTAAGAAAATCTCTGTATGGGTTGAAACAGGCGTCCCATTCCTGGTTTGAAAGTTTCTCTATGCAAATTCAGAGTTATGGTTTTAGAAGATGCTCTCTGGATCACTCACTCTTTATTTACCAAAAGGCAGACATTGTTATACTTCTTCTTATATATGTTGATGACATTGTGATCACTGGGAGTTCAGATAATCATGTGCAAGACGTGAAGCAGTTTTTAATGAAAACTTTCAAGATGAAAGATTTAGGGAAGTTGAGGTACTTTCTTGGTGTGGAAGTTGACAGACAACAAGACACATTGACACTCATGCAACAAAAATACACTCTTGACCTTCTGGAAAGAGCCGGGATGATAAATTGCAAACCAATCAGTACTCCTAATGTATTACATCAAAGGCTGAGCTCTGAAGATGGTCATCTTTGTGTCAACCCTACAACGTATAGAAGTCTCGTGGGGATGTTACAGTACTTGACCTTTACCAGACCTTATATAGTTTATGTTGTCAATCAGGTATCCCAGTTTATGCATGCTCCAACGGAGGGTCATATGAAAGTTGTGAAGCGCATTCTACGCTATTTAAAAGGAACTATAGGAGACGGACTTGTTTATCGCAAGAATGATAATCTGCATGGAGGACATGAACTCATCACTTATACAGACGTAGATTGGGCAGGGGATCCAGATGAGAGACGATCTGTCTCTGGATATTGTGTATATATTGGACGCAATTTAGTGTCCTGGAGCAGCAGAAAACAAAAGGCAGTGGCACGATCGAGTACAGAGGCTGAATACAGATCGATGGCTGCAGGCACGGCAGAAGCCACATGGATTAGACACTTATTGAGTGATCTTGGGGAGACAATTATTCGATCTTTTCTTCTATGTGACAATCAAAGCGCAATAAACATTGCATGTAATCCTATCCAGCATAGCAGAACGAAGCACATTGATATTGATCAACATTTCATACGGCAGAAAGTCGAGATGAAGGAGATAGAACTACGTCATGTTCAAACAGAAGATCAAGTGGCAGACTTGTTTACCAAGGGGTTAACAGGACGTCAATTTTGGCTATTGAAGAGCAAGTTGTACATGCTCCAAAATCACGTACAACTTGAGGGAGGGTGTTAAAATATAACTTATGTATGGATCTGGATCCATATCCATACGCATGGTATGTTAAATGAAACACATGTTGTATATTACTCATTAATGGCATCCTTGTAATATCTCTGATATTACAAGGATACTTGTATACCTGTTTTATATATATAAAGGTTAGGGCTTGGAGGTCGAGCAACTGAGTGCCGCCCCAGCCGATTCTCTCTCTCTCTCTCTCTCTCTCTCTCTCTCTCTCTCTCTCTACTTTCCTGTGCAGGCTGAACCACAGACTACGAAGTCTCATACTACCATGGAGATTGTATGGATTCATCAGCTACTAGAAGATATGGGGATTAATATAGAAGGGCCCACCAAGTTGTGCTGTGATAACAAGAGTGAAATTTATATTGTCAAAAACCACACATTTCATGAGCGGACCAAACACATCGAGATGAACTGCCACTATGTCCAAGAAGCACATCTAAAAGGAGTCATAGATCTTCTATATGTAACTTCAGAATATCAGCTGGTAGATTTCTTCACCAAATCATTGTGCTTTCTGCGATTCAACTTCCTTCTTTGCAAACTTTCGGTCATTATGCCCTAAGTTGGAGGGGGGGTGTTAAATTATAATCCATAAGACAATGTATTTTCTAATATATATTTTATATGTATAAAAGAAGATACATATACATATATATTTCATATTAATAAAAGCAATATTCATAAATCTGGGGTGGTCATATGTAATTTAGTATAATTACGTATGCCTACTTGTAATCATATTTTACTAATCACCTATTTAAATAGGTGATTAGGGTTAATGAAAGGATCAAACTCTCTCTCTCTCTCTCTCTTTCTCTCTCTCTCTCTCTAACATAGAACCAAGGGTTGATAGTTCCAACATGGTATCAGAGCAGGTCTCCCTTCTGGGATGACGTTGTTGCTGCTGCTGCTGCTGATCGTGAAGGACTCGATGTCGTGGATCAAAAAATAAATTTTGATCGTGTCTGGTCATCGTGACGCATAAACAAAAGCACGTTGATCTGAAAACAGCGATTGGATCTGAAGCTGCTAATCGTGGTGATGAGGCTGCTGCTGATCATGAAGCGTGAAGAAGGTTTGGATGATGTGGATCGTGATTTGCTCGTAGGTCTTTAAAAAAAATATATATATCAGATCATGTCTGATCATCGTGACGCATAAGGAAAGGTACGTTGATTTGAATTCACGGCTCAGATTGGATTGGTGTCGTCCCGGGTGGAGGCTATTAAACTATGTTGCAATCAGCGATTTGACCTGAAAATAGTGAATTGAAAAAAAAAATAGATCGTTATTGAACGTTGGCGATCAAATCATTATCGTGAACATTAAATGATAGGTGTTTCAGTCTTGAAGTTGGTCGTCGTTGCTGAAAAATTCTAGTCTTGAAGTCGATAGTCTTTGCTAAAGAAAATTTTATTTTATGGTTGGGGTGATGATCTGATCGCTATTCAGTTCTGGAAGTAGACTATGCAGGAGACTCTTGTTGCGAAAAAAAATTCTTTTTTTGGTCGTGTCTAGTTGATGTCCTTGGTGAGCAAATATTTTTTTGGTTATGGCTGATTCACGTGCTCAAAATAACGACCAAAAAGCAGAGGCCATTGGTGAATATAAGGGCTTTGCGAACGCATTTTCATATGGATCCTCAGTTAAGCTAGATGATACTAATTATGCAAGGTGGTCTCGCACCTTCATGATGCCTATTCCTGGTCATCGAAAAAAGCACATCCTGTTGGAATTGGAGCCCACTGAAAGAATCGGGAAATATGTCTCCTGGGACGAAGACAATGACATTGTGATGTCATGGATAATGAACAGTGTACAACCTCATATAGCTGATGGACTGATTTATTATGCCTCAGCTAAACAAATGTAAGACAATTTCCGTGATACATATTCTCATGAAACCAATGTGAGTCGTATTCTATAAGTTGAGCAGAAGATTTACCAGTTGCAGCAAAGAGATCAGACTTTGGCCCAATACTATGCCTCTGTTAAATCTGCTTTTGAGAGGCTAAATGCACACAGACTATTATGTTGCACCAAACAGAAGACCCATAAGGAGCAAACTATGGTTGCCCGGTTCCTTACAGGGTTATCACCTGATTTTTCAGTTACCAAAGTTTAAATGCTAACTAGTTCTGATGTTCCTACTCTTGCAGAATCCTATAATCGTCTGAGTAGGCTTGTCATCACTCTTCCTCAAACTCAATCTGAATCACAGGCATCCTCCCTAGCAATCACCTCAGGTCGTGGAAGAGGTACTTTCTTGAATTTTCGAGGAAGAGGTCGCGGTCGCAGTACTGGAGGAAGAGGAAGGCTTCAATGTACATATTGTGGTAAACTTGGACATCTTGAAGATCGGTGCTGGGATAAGACTGGTTGACCTCCTATCCCATCACCTAAACCGAATGTGTCCAAGGCTCAAGTTGCTAAACTCGAGGCAGAGACTCCCACTACCTCCTCCAGCGATTTGGTTATCCTCAGTCGTGCACAGTACGATGAATTGGTGTCTCACCGGCTTCCTAGTTTGAGTGCTCCTATGCCTATTGTTGATGTTGCATGCTCTACAGGTGATAGCCTGAGTTATCAAGGTAGTAGATGGATTATTGATTCGGGTGCCTCTAGACACTTGTGTGGGACTTCCCATAATTTTTCTAAGCTACATCCTATTGCTAAACCTCGTAATGTTAAAATTGCTTATGAGAGATCTTCTCCTGTTGTAGGCCAGGGAAACATTCCTATATCCCCCACACTTCAATTGACTAATGTCCTTCAGGCTCCTTCATTCCCTTAGAACTTATCATCTGTTAGTCGTATTGCTAAGGAGCATAATTGTAGGGTGATATTTGATCCTGTGTGTTGTATTTTTCAGGACTTGCTGACGGGGAAGAGGATTGGTGGAGGCCATGAGGAGGGTGGTGTCTATTATCTACATCAGCCAGTTGGATCCATGAATTCTGTGTCTGAGCCATCTTCCAATACCTATCAGTGGCATCTCTGTCTTGGTCATGTTCCTTTGCCAAAGCTTTGTAGACTTATTCCTCATATTTCTCCGGTTCATTTCAGTGTGACGCCTGTCAATTGGGCAAACACCACAGAAGCTCCTTTCATCCTAGTCAGTCCATCGAGTCAAGAAATGTTTGAGATTTTGCATGTTGATGTATGGGGACCTGGTAGAGTACCTAGTCGATCTCAGTGTCATTATTACTTAGTTATTGTTGACGATTTTTCTATATTGACATGGGTTTTCTTAATAAAAGAAAGGTCGGAGGTTGCCTCCATTCTTATGTCTTTTGTCATTGAAATAAAGACTCAGTTTCATTCTCTTGTCAAGATTATCCGCACTGATAATGTTCTCGAGTTCAAGTCTAATGAATTGTTACAATTTTATCGAAATCATGGCATCCGTTCTCAAACTACTTGTGCCCATACATGTTGCTGAGAGAAAACATAGGCATCTTCTAGATGTAGCTCGCACTCTTATGTTGCAATCAAATATGCCACCCTCATACTGGGGGGATGTCATTCTCACTGCTTGTTATCTCATTAATTGTATGTCGTCTTCGTCATTGGAAGAACAAATCCCTTTTCAAATTCTTTATCTTAATGCTCCACTGTTCCCGATTTCTCCCAAAGTATTTAGATGTGTTTCCTTTGTTCATAAACTTGGACCTAACCGTGATAAATTATCTGCCCAAGCCACCAAGTGTGTCTTCCTTGGATATCCAAAAAATCAAAAAGGCTACCGGTGTTATGATCCCATCTCCCGTCGAGAGTATGTTAGTGCGGATGTATCTTTCTTTGAATTTGTTCCTTATTTTTCTACCACTGCATCCAGACTACATGTTGAACATGGTGATACCCTGCCTCTTCTCATTCCTCCTTTCTCCTTGAAGTCGTTTTCACATACTATATCTCATTCTCAGTCTTCCACAGCTGCTCGGTATGATCCTCCTCTGGTGTACACTCGCAAATCACCACCTGAATCAGAACCTACATCACTGCCTTCTTCAGAAGTAAATTCTCCCGAAAATATTGAGATGTCTAATGTTGATGATGATAGACCTATCGCTTTCAGGAAAGGTAAAAGACAATGCACATTACATCCTATTTCTAAGTTTGTTACTGAGGCACGACTTGGGGTTCACATGAAGAATTTTATCTCTGCTTTGTTACTGAGGCACGACTTACATCTAACTATATCTGCATCATCAAGTGTTGTTAGATCCTAAGTGGAAGCAAGCGATGCGGGTTGAGATGGACGCCTTGCTCTCATGCGACACATGAGATTTGGTTATTCCTCCCACTGATGCAGATATAGTTAGATGTAAGTGGGTCTACACTATTAAGTATAACTCGGATGACTCAATTGAAAGGTACAAGTCCCGGTTGGTCGCTAAAGGGTATACTCAAACATATGGAGTTGACTTCTTTGAGACATTTTCTCCCATAGCCCGTCTTGGCACTATTCGTTTGGTCATATCTGTAATTGTTCATTGTAGATGGAGTTTATGTCAGTTAGATGTAAAAAACGCCTTCTTGTATGGGGATCTGTCTGAGACTGTGTACATACAGCAACCTCCCAGATTTGAGGTTCAAGGGGAGTGTAGCAAGGTGTGCAAACTAAAGAAGGCCATATATGTTCTTAAAGAAAGTCCCCGTGCATGGTTTCAGAAGTTATTTGAAAATATGTTTGCATTTGGCTTCAACAGGTCATCTTCAGATCACTCCTTGTTTATCAAGAAAACCTCCGCTGGTATTGTGGTTATGGTTGTATATGTAGATGATATTATTCTTACGGGGAGCAGTGTAAAGGACATCTCAGACACAAAAATTCATCTTCAGAAGCACTTTGTCACAAAAGATCTTGGTTCTCTTAGATATTTCTTGGGCATAAAGGTGGCCAGAAGCAGTGAGGGGTTAGTTCTATCACAGAGAAAGTATGTACTTGACTTACTGCAGGAAACAAGGGTGTTAGGTGTCAAACCAGCCAATATACCAATGGATCCTAAACTGCATATGTATGATGAAAAAGCATAACCAATTGATAGTAGAAGTTTTACATCCTTGGTTGGTAAACTTTTATATGTCACTGTAACAAGGTCAGATGTCTCCTTAGTCGTGAGCAAGATAAGTCAATTCATGGACAAACCAACTCGAGTGCATTGGCAGGCAGCTATGATGATTCTCAGGTATTTGAAATCCTCTCCTGGAAAGGGATTGCTATATAAACAAAGCTCCAACCTTAATATAATTGCGTACTTAGATACAGACTATGCAGGGGCCATCGATGATAGAAAGTCCACAACAGGGTTCTGCGTGTTTGTATGAGGAAACTTAATTACTTTGAGAAGTAAAAAACAAACTATGGTAGCTCGTTCGAGTGTTGAATCAAAATAATAGAGCTATGGCTCAAACAGTTGCTGAAATGATGTGGGTTAGGTCCACTCTAAAAGATCTACAAGTGATGATTTCATCCCCAATGTTGATGATGTGTGATAATCGGGCAGCCACCTATATAGCTAACAATCCAGTTTTTCATGAGAGAACGAAACATATTGAAGTTGATTTCCACTATATACGTGACTTAGTGCAGGCGGGGCATATTTCTACTAGTCATGTGACTTCTGAAGACCAAGTTGCAGACGTCTTCACCAAGCCTCTCGCAAGTGCAGGTTTTTCAAGATGTTGCAGCAAGCTAAGCATGATAGATATATATGCTCCAGCTTGAGGAGGAGTGTTAAAAGCAATATTCATAAATCTGGGGTGGTCATATGTAATTTAGCATAATTACATATGCCTACTTGTAATCATATTTTACTAATCACATATTTAAATAGGTGATTAGGGTTAATGAAAGGATCGAACTCTCTCTCTCTCTCTCTCTCTCTCTCTCGCTAACATAGAACCAAGGGCTGATAGTTCCAACACATATATATGTACATGTATCCATCTACTTATACATATAATATATATTTCTTTCTTGTATTAGCTATAGGGGTATTTTAGTCATTTTATGCATATTCATGTCGTTGAATATGATTGTAATTCTTCCTTTTAATTTTTCTTATTTTTGTAACTTTTTTCTTTTTTATTTTATCTTTTTTTATGTACTATTTCTGTACACAGTCAGTAGTTGACTATATACACATAGTTAAGAATAAGAGACGTTAGGCCGACTCCCAACGACTCTAATTAGAGCTGTTGGGAATCAGCCCAACAACTCTTATGAGTTGCTAAGCTTATAAATAAGGGTTGTAAGCCCATTGTAAAGGAGCAAAGGAGTTTTGTCTCCTTACATTTATAAAAACAGTGCATTTCCTGCACTTCTTTTCTTTTGTGGTGTAAAGCACATGAATGCTATTTTATGCTATCATTTGAAGTATCAAGTTACTTGAAAATTGTTTGCAAGGATTTTTCACACTTATCTCTATATCTATCAGGTAACAGAACAAAACATATACATCAAATACTCTCATCATATCATAATTTGGAGTTTGTCTATACAATTTTTTAAAAGGAGATATACTTTTAAGCACACTTGAGGGCATACAATTTATATGATAGATACTCAATTGAACTGCATCTACCCAAAACACTTTGGGCAGTTCACCACTAAAAAGAAGAGCTCTTGTTGTTTGCAGGATATGTTTATTCTTTCTTTATTTCAACCACTCCATTTTGCTCAAGAGTGTAGCGACAAGATCTTTGATGAACTACACCTTTCTCCTGCAAGAACTTTTTAAATGCACAACTGACATATTCACCACCAGAGTCAGTTCGAAGAATCTTAATTTTAATTGCAACTGATTCTCAATCATAACATAAAAGCTCTTAAAGATTTCAAAAAGGTCACTTCTATTTTTCATAAAATATAACAAGATAAGTCTTGTACAATCATCTATAAAGGAAACAAAATGTGATGATCCTCCTTTTACAAAAACAGGAAAAGGACCCCCATACATTAGAATGCATTAGATTAAAAGACCTGATTCCCTATCATTAGACCCGAATGACAAGACATGACCATTTGCTAACCTACAACTCTCAGCCTTTAACATGATTTGACACAACTAAGTTAGGCACACCAAAACTTTTGCAATCTAGAGCTGAAAATATGACCCAGTCTCTGGTGCCACAAAACAAGACTCATCTATGGCAGAAGCTCCCACTCTTATCCCATGCTTTTTTTTGCTCACTTATATCAATTTAGTCCAAGTAGTATAAGTCTCTTCTTCTATGTCAATCTCAATCTTCTTCCCTAACGACTAATCCTACACCACACAGCCAAAAGGAGAGAATATAATAATACAATTAAGTTTGGTAATTTGGCCAACAGAATAAGATTCATAGCAAGGAATTGAACATGGTAAACTTGAGAATGATTAATTTTACTACTAGGATAAGAATCAAAACTAATAGAACCTACTTTTAAGACAAACATAGAAGAACCATCTGCAGTGCGAAAAATATCACTATATGACTGCCAGTTGGTTAGAATAGGCTCATAGGATGTCATATGATATGAAACCCCTAATTCTATTAACCAACCAAAGGAACAACCTAAGATACCCGAGAAAGCAGTACTAGAGGAAGAGGTAGGAGTATGAGAGGGAAGGGCTACGACTGATTGGGCAAGAAGTTGAGATTGTTGAATATGTTGCATTTGTTGCTGCACATTTTCCAACAACTGAAATTGACCACTACATAACGATTTTGCAACTCTTGCAGCAGATAGACCGACAGACCGAGTGTCAATGTCAGAGTGATCATCCTTAAGCAGAAAATGCTGCATAGACTTCTTTCTTTTTTCTGAAAATTGGACAATAATTTTTCATATGACCAAAATTTTTATAGTAGTAATATTGAATAAAGCTAAGGTCACTTCTTCCCTCAGCTCTTTTACCACCTTTGCCACCAAATCTGCCACCCAATTATTGAGAAACTGTCATGACGTTGTCATCGGATGAATAGGTTCCAAGAGACTTCATCTTGGTCTCTTCCTCAAATAACTCAACTAAGACCTTGGTGACAGAGGATAAATGAGAACGATGCAAAATGACACTCCTTGTTACATCAAACTCTGGTTTGAGTGTCATAAGAAACTTAATAACTCTATCAGTTTCCCTATGTTGGTCAAGAAGCCCCAGACAAGTTTGACATGAAGTACATATTTCACACTTTGCACATTTTTCACATTTTGTTTGGCCCTCCGTAAGTGCAAGGGCATCCCAAATTTTTTCTATATCTGAATAAAACTCTTCAATTGACTTATTTTCTTGGCGCATACTCCTCAATTCTTGAGTGAGATAATAGTGTCTTGCCCAATTCTCTTACTTATAGACTTGTCTGAGGTACACCCAAGCTTCTTTTGTCTCCCTAAACTTAGAGAGATTTATAGCTATTCTATGCTCTGCTGAACCTAAAATCCAAGTCTTGACCCTTGCATTATTCACAATCCATTCCTGTATTGCTTTGCTAAAATCAATACTAGTGGGCTTGGGTTTCAACTTTGAGCCCTCCAAGCCATTTCCCTACTATTAAAGCTGTTATAAAATCAGCCCAGTTGCATAATTTGTCCCATCCAACTTCACTGGAACAATCTAAATCCCCTCCTCCATGTCTCACACAACTACACAATTCTATGTAGACGCATAAGAGAGCAACAACAACAAACCAAAGTCCAAGGCAGTGTATACAACAATACACTAACACAAACTCTAACATGAAAACAATTATATTCACCAAGAACCTTGCAGACTGCCCCTATCAAGAAGGTATGGATACCAAAAGCAAATCAAAACCACTCTCGCAACACACAAACACAACCAAGACTACACGAAGTGGTTTACAAGCACAAATCTGTTGTGATATATATCTAACTACAGCAGCCAAGCCAATCTATAACAGTAAATATACAGCTACCGTCACCAATAGAGACATCAAAAACACTACAACCAACATAGAATCCCAACCAAAACTACACGATATGACTCGCAACTACCACAAACACAAGTATGCAGTGATACAAACCCAATCACAGCAGCCAAGCCAAGTTGTACCAGCAAGAATACTACTACCACCAGTCTCTTGACTCTTCCCCTCATTCCGCATTTTGCATTTTGGAAACCCTAGGCCCTCCCCTCAATTTACGGTGGCCATCACCACCGTCGGAGAGGCTGACAATAAGTTCTCTCTTTCTCTCTCTCCTCCTTTGTCGTAAAGCGCGACCCTCTGTTCCTGATGCTCATTGTGATGCTCTCCCTCTCTCCGCGGTGAGCCTTAGAGAGGCGAGCCGATGCTCTCTCTAAGAGGCGATGCACAATGCTCTCTCTCTAAGAGGCGATGCATAATGCAATTTTTTTCCATATGGGTTGTGTTTTCCAGTATCGCAGTGTCACGAAATGGTACAGATTTCAATGCACTCCATGATGATCTTCAAGACTCAAAACATTATACATTTAAACAACAAACTTAAGAATTAAAATACACATATCAAAATATAAAAAAAAAAAAAATTCATAATGAACATTAAAAGAAATACAAAATAAAATTACATTCAAGCTTCACTACAATGCACTCAAAGAAAAATAATACACAACCCGGATACTACCCATCACTCTCTCACCTTACACATTCACGCACACTCTTTATTTATAGAGGAGAAAGGAAGGAAGAAGTAAAGGAGAGAAGGAGAGGAAGCTTTCTCAAGAGCCAAAGAAAGAGAGTCCTCCCAACAGCTAGAATTTCTAGCTGTTATATATATATATATATATATATATATATATATATATATATATATATATATATATATATATGTGAACGTATACGTATATACTATACTATATACATAAAAATGTATATATATAAATAATAATATATATATACATATGTATAGACGTATATATACAAAAATGATACATGTAATCTTAACACTCCCCCTCAAACTTAGAGTAACTCACTGTAAGTTTGCAAATATAAATAAGCAACCCATTAAATAAAATATCATTTGTCTTCATCAATTTCTTTCATTCATTGCTTCCTGTAATGAGATATTGCGGAAATATAAAGAGTGCATACAAGACAATACAAGCACAAACCTTTAAGAAGGCAACAATATAAAAAGCCTCTTATTGAAAAGAGAGAAATCTCTCAAGAATAAGAAATATACAAGGGGTTCACCCCTATTTATACAAGAGGGAGAGGAGAGAAGGGATGGACCAAAAGGCCTCAAAAGGAGAGCCCAAAAGGGGGCTCCCATAGAGTCGTTGGGAGCCCC
Organism: Nuphar pumila; assembly: GCF_984573655.1. NCBI lineage: Eukaryota > Viridiplantae > Streptophyta > Magnoliopsida > Nymphaeales > Nymphaeaceae > Nuphar > Nuphar pumila. Next base: position 100,470,443 of record NC_143256.1, read on the forward strand.
CAACGGTCACATTTGTGACCGTTGGGGGCTCCAACGACTCTAAGGTTGGAGCCCCTTTTAGTCCTCAAAAGAAATAAAAAAAGAATTAAAAAAATAAAAAAGTAAAATTACATTTTATCAAAAAACGAAAATAGTTGTTTTCTAAAACAACTATGTGAAATTACAAAAATACCCCTATCGGGTATTGATGTAATATATGTATATATATATATATATACATATATATATATACATATATATATATATATTAGATACATTTTAACACCCCCCCTCAAACTTTACGGGGAAATGACGAAAAGTTTGCCAAGAAGAAACATGAAGCGAGGAGTCGGAAGACCTTTAGTGAAGAAGTCCGCAAACTGATATTCTGAAGTGACATATGGAAGAGCAATGGTTCCTCGTAAGAATTTGTCACGAACATAGTGGCAATCCATTTCGATATGTTTTGTACGCTCATGAAAGGTATGATTGCTCGCAATATAGATGGCACTCTTGTTGTCGCAACATAGTTTTGAGGCTTCGGTAATATCAACTCCCATGTCTTTAAGCAGACTGCGAAGCCATACAAGTTCCATTCTCGTGGTAGCCATAGCCTGGTACTCAGCTTCAGTGGATGATAGTGAAACTTTTTGTTGCTTTATGCATCGCCAGGCAATCAAAGAGTCTCCTAAAAAGACACAAAAACCAGTAGTTGAGACTCGATCATTGGGATTACCTCCCCAATCTGCATCAGTATAAGCAAGAAGATTCAAGGAAGAAGAGGAGGATAGAAATAGCCCTTTATTGATGGTATTCCGAATGTAACGGATGATTTGGAGAACAACACTCATATGCACAGTTGTAGGAGCATGCTGAAATTGGCTAACTGAGTGAACCGTGTTAAATATGTATATGTAAATGAATATATTTCTGTACTGTATTGTACCACTTGTACAGCATACTGTACTGTATTGTACTACTGTACTGTATTGTACAGCATACTGTACTGTATTGTACTATTGTACTGTATTGTACTGTATTGTACAGCATACTGTACTGTATTGTACTATTGTACTGTATTGTACCACTCGTACAACATATAAATATCAATGGAAAGGGGAGAAGACATCACGCCCAACATTTTTTTTCTCTCTTCCCTCTTACCTCTCTCTCTATCTCTTGCTACGATAGTAAGGTGACTCCCACATCTGATTTCTCACATGGTATCAAAGCCAAGGGCGTGGTAATCACGATCATCTGGAAGGCCCCTAAGGACCTTGACGTGCGTTTTTGGGCGTTCTCAAGGAAAGTTTTTTTTTTTTTTCATCTTTTTTCTGTTGTTTCTCCGTTGAATCACTATATTTCGACGTCGTTTCTTCATTTCCTCATATCGTGCATCTTTTCCTTCTTACATATTTTGTTATCCCCAATTTTATCAACCCTAATTTCTGTTTTCCCCAAATTTGGGAACCCTCATTTCTCAAAAGTGCCTCTTTTCTCAAACTTCTTGTGATTTCTTATCTATTTCTTGCAATATAGTTGATAAATCGTACATTCTGCACGATTAACTAAAAAATCGTGATTTCCAAAACTCAAAAATTTCTGTCCATACGGTTCTGTCCGTACAACCTACGAATTTCTGTCGTGCTGTTTGATTCATCTTTGATCTTCTTCCTTATGGATTCTAAAATCAGCCCCGGATTTCTTTCTCAACTTGTTTCTCACAAATTAACTCATGATAACTACTTACTTTGGAAACGCCAAATTCTGCCGTTTATCCGAAGTCATGGTCTTTCCGGGCATCTGGATGGGGGATCACCCGCCCCACCTATGACTATTACGCAAGAGGTAACTGGTAATGATGGGAAGGTGAGTTGCATTGCTATTCCAAATCCTGCGTATGATGTTTGGTTTCAGAAGGACCAATCTGTGGTTGCCTATTTGACTGCCACGTTATCTGATCGTATATTACAAACTATCTCTGACCATTTTACTGCTGCAGAACTATGGAGACATCTTGCTCACTCTTATTCACAGGTTTCTGAATCACGTGCACTTCAACTGAAATGGCAGTTCCAATCTATGCGAAAGGGAACTAAGACCATTACTGAATTTCTAGGGGATATCAAAATTATCATTGATCAGTTGGCCGCTATTGGATATCCTGTTTCTGACAGAGATGTTGTTCAGCAGGTATTGGGAAGCCTTGGGCCCCAATATCGTATGTTTTGCACTGCATTACAGGTTGCCTCTACACTTCCATGCTTTGAGGATTTACAGGCCAAACTCCTACAGTATGAAGTTAGTTTGACTCAAGATCATCTTATTGATGATCCTCATCCTGTCATGTTTACATCTGGGTCTACCTCATTTCGTCCACCTGCTGCTCATATGGGCCGTGGAGGACTCCTTCCTACTCCTACTGCTCCACCTGCCACTAGAGGTACCCGTGTCCCTACTTGCTTCCATTGCAACAAGCGTGGCCATGTGAAAGCAGATTGTTGGCACAACCCACAGAATCGCAACAAGGCAGGGAGGCCAGGACCAAGAGCTGGACAGATGAATGTTAGACAGTTTCAGGGGCAGCCGCAGGGAAATTTTCGAGCACATCAGGGTACTGATCAGGGACAGAGTGCAGGGTTGCCACATGATGTGCAACAAATTCTGATGACTGCATTTAACAACATGAATTTGCGTCAGAATGATGATGGAGTTTGGTATATTGATTCTGGAGCAGCCGCACATGTTACTTCTGATGCAGGTAAACTTTCCAACATGGTTCTTTATATTGGCACTGGCACTATTGTCACGGGAGATGGTTCCCACCACCCTATTTCTCATACTGGAAATGCATCTCTCTCTTTGTCACAATCTACACTACCATTGAAAAATGTCTTACTCACTCCTGTCATTGAGAAAAACATTTTATCTGTTTCTAAATTGGTTGATGAAACAAATTCATCCATGGAATTTACTCCGTCTTCTGTTTGTCTTAAGGACCTTCGAACCAAGAAGATGCTCGCTAAGAGTGAACGACGCGGAAACATGTACGTCTTCGAAGCAGCCCCCGGGACTTTGAAGACGTCATCTACCGTGTCTCCATCTTTTCCTGCTTATTTGAGTCAGTCTTCTTCTGTTATGCAATGTAATAAGCCAGTTTCTTGGCATCGTCGGTTAGGTCATTGTAGTCAAGGGTTCCTTGACAAATTGTCTTCTCAGGGTTTTATTCCCAAAGTCAAATTAGATCATAAGTGTCCTAGTTGTAATGTCTGCAAGAGTCATGTACTTCCCTTTCAAAGTATCAATAAAAGAGCTTCCAAGCCATTTGAAATTATTCACTCTGATGTTTGGGGCCCAGCTCCTGTTTCATCTCTATCTGGCTCTCGTTATTATGTGTTATTTCTTGACTCTTTCACTCGTTACACTTGGATTTACTTTATGAAATCTAAATCTGAAGTGTTCAAACTTTTCAAACAATTCCATGCTCTTGTTCAGAACCTTTTCAATTCAAATATCACTTATTTCCAGTGTGATGGTGGTGGAGAATACATATCTCATGATTTTAGTGAATATTTAAAGGACCATGGCATCACACGTAACTCCTCTTGTCTTTACACTCCACAACAGAATGGAGTAGCAGAACGTAAGCATCGGCATATTGTTGAAACCGCGTTAAGTATGATGCACAATATTGATATTTCTTTCTCTCTTTGGACTGAGGCCTTTCACACTGCAGTGCATATCATTAACAGGTTGCCTATGGAATTATTAGGAGATCAGTCTCATTATTTGCTTCACGGTTATCACCCTTCTTATGATGATTTGCATGCTTTCGGATGCATTTGTTATGTCCATGTGGATCATTCTTTACGTAACAAGTTTCAGGACAGAGCAGTTCAGTGCAGATTTCTGGGATATGCCGATGGGTATAAAGGATATAGATGTTATGATCCTATTTTGGGTAAGATTAAGGTGTCTAGAAATGTTGTTTTTGATGATGACCATTTCAGCACTTGTGATACTTCTCAGGTATATGAGCAAACTACTTATGATCCATGGCTTTGTGATACTTTGCTATATGACTCTATCAGAGATCCTGTTGTTGATGAACCAATTCAGTTTGAAGCAGACAACTCCATCATCCAGGATGCACCTTCACGGTTTTCAGGTTTGGTTTATGCCCGTCGAGGAGCCCCTTCAACTCCATCTCACGAGGCTCCCCCTCTTCGACGATCCACACGTGAAAGGCATCCTATCCATCGTTGGGTTAGTTACAACAATTTTTCTCTTGACTTTCAGTTGTTTCTAACCAATGTGGCCAAAGAGAAAGAGCCGTCTACTTTCCATCAGGCAGCCCATTCTCGAGCTTGGGTTGAAGCTATGAACGAAGAAATGGCAGCACTTCATGAATGTCATACATGGGATATTGTTCCTCGACCTGTTGATAGAAATGTTGTTGGTTCCAAATGGGTTTACAAGATCAAGCGTAAACCAGATGGTAGCATTGAAAGATATAAAGCTCGCCTTGTTGCACGCGGATTCACACAACAATATGGGCAAGATTATGAGGAAACTTTTAGCCCTGTTGTCAAAATTGGCACCATTCGTGTGATCCTCACTTTGGCACTTCAGCATGGTTGGTCTCTTAGCCAGTTGGATGTCAAGAATGCGTTCCTACATGGGGACTTGAAGGAAGAGGTGTATATGGAGCAACCTCCTGGATATAGTGAACATGATGCGGCTACATGGGTTTGTAAATTGAGAAGGTCTCTTTATGGTTTAAAACAGGCATCTCGGTCTTGGTTTGAGAGTTTCTCCATGGAAATTCAGCAGCATGGCTTTTCTAAGAGTATACTTGATCATTCTTTATTTATGTATAAGAATGATCATGTTACTACTTGGGTTCTTATATATGTTGATGACATCATTATCACTGGGAGTGATGATGCACATATTGCCTTGGTCAAGTCTTTACTCATGGCCAAATTCAAGATGAAGGACTTAGGCCCATTGCGATACTTCTTGGGAGTTGAAGTCGATAGACAAGATGAGCGACTCACTCTAAGTCAACACAAGTATACTCTTGACATTCTTCACACCACTGGTATGATTAATTGTAAACCTCTCAGCACCCCATCTGTCTTAAATCATAAGTTTAGTGCAAAAGAAGGCCAATTATATCATGATTCCACTTTATATCGCCGCATTGTTGGTATGTTGCAATATCTTACATTTACAAGACCTGACATTGCTTATGTTGTAAATCAAGCATCTCAATTTATGCATGCTCCCACTGATTGTCATATGGAATGTATTAAGCGTATTCTCAGATATCTGAAAGGGACTATTGGAGATGGATTGCTCTATCACAAAGATGAAAGCTTCACTACAGGACACCGTTTACTTACATATTGTGATGCAGATTGGGGTGGGGACCCTGATGAGCGTATGTCGGTTTCAGGATATTGTGTTTTTATTGGCCCAAATATTGTCACTTGGAGTAGTAAGAAACAAAAGGCCATTGCTAAATCCAGCACTGAGGCAGAGTACAGGGCAATGGCAGCAGGGACAGCTGATGTCACTTGGGTACGGCATCTTCTTCAAGAGTTGAATGAACCTATCTCTTCCTCTCTGCTTTTATGTGATAATCAAAGTGCCATTAATATTTCTTTTAACCCTATTCATCATTGTCGCACGAAGCACATTGAGATTGATCAGCATTTTGTTAGACAAAAGATTGAAACAGAAGAAATTGAGGCTTCGTATGTCAGATCAGAAGACCAAGTAGCAGACATCTTCACCAAAGGATTGGTTAGTCATCAATTTTGGTTACTTAAGGGCAAGTTGAGCATGATTGAAGATCATCCTCAACTTGAGGGAGGCTGTTAAATATGTATATGTAAATGAATATATTTCTGTACTGTATTGTACCACTTGTACAGCATACTGTACTGTATTGTACTACTGTACTGTATTGTACTGTATTGTACAGCATATTGTACTGTATTGTACTACTGTATTATACTGTATTGTACAACATACTGTACTGTATTGTACTATTGTACTGTATTGTACTGTATTGTACAGCATACTGTACTGTATTGTACTATTGTACTGTATTGTACCACTCGTACAACATATAAATATCAATGGAAAGGGGAGAAGACATCACGCCCAACATTTTTTTTCTCTCTTCCCTCTTACCTCTCTCTCTATCTCTTGCTACGATAGTAAGGTGACTCCCACATCTGATTTCTCACAAACCGCATGGGCGATATCTGGTCTGGTAATGGTTAAATAGGTAAGAGACCCAATGAGTTGTCTGTAAGGTGTGGGATCTTCCAGAAGAACCCCATCCTCCAACCGTAATTTGGCATTAATAACCTCGGGAGTCTCTACTTTCTTGTCATCAGAAATCCCAGACTTAGAACATATATCTGCAGCAAGCTTCATCTGTGACAAAATATATCCTCTAGGAGAATATGGAACTTCAATTCCAAGAAAATATCTGAGAAAACTTAAATCAGACATATCAAAATTATTTTTTAACATATTTTTAACATCAATAATACTATTTTGATCATTCCCAGTGATAATCATACCATCAACATAAAGCAACAAAATTACGATACTAGAACCTGCATGTTTAACAAAAAGAGAAATGTCAGTATAACAAGAGTGAAATCCTAACTTTATCATGATATCACTGAAACGATCATACCAAGCCTTAGGAGCTTGTTTAAGACCATACAATGCCTTCAAAAGCCGAAGTGTTTGACCTTGCTTAATATTAATTCCGGGTGGCGGATCCATGTAAACTTCTTCACTTAAACTTCCATTTAAAAAGGCATTTTTTACGTCAAGTTGATAAATAGGCCATTTTTTGGTTGATGCGACAGCTATTAAGGTCCTGACACTGGTCATTCGAGCTACGGGAGCGAACGTTTCTTCATAATCAATGCTATATTCTTGGGAGTATCCCTTAGCAACTAATCTACCTTTATATCGTTCTAAAGAGTCATCGCTTTTAGTTTTAACTTTGAAGACCCAGCGACAACCAATAGGTTTTTTGTATGAGGGTAGATTAACTATTTCCCAAGTATTGGCATTTTTTAAAGCATTTAGTTCAACTTGCATTGCTTCAACCCAATGTGGTATAGATTTAGCTTGATTATAGTGAGCCGGTTCAAAATAAGAATGTAGGGTTATTAAACACGCCCGATAATTGGGGGTTAAGGAATCATAGGATACAAACCTATTTGGGGGTATTGATATTCTAAAAGAATGTCTAACTTGTGGTTCCTCAGTGGATTCAGAAATTTGAGAGTATTTTTCGAGGACACTAATAGGATTTTCTTGATTTCTTCTTGAGTAAACATTTATATTGGTATCACTATCATGAACATTTATATTTGAATCACTATCATTTGAGGGTGTTATGTCAAGAGGGGATACCTCACGTGTATCGTCTATGTTTTCAAGAAAATCTTCTTGTATGTCATCAATAAGATCATATAAGAATATATAATCAATTTCATTTGTTTCTTCTATTTTATCAAAACCGTTTTATCATTCTTAAAATCATAACATCTATACCCTTTTTTATTTTCACCATATCCTAGAAAAACACATTCAATTGCTTTTGGAGATAACTTATCTCTTTTATGTAATAGGACAAAACATTTGCAACCAAAAATACGAAGACGATTGAAATCGGTTGAAAATTTAAAGAGTTTTTCATAGGGAGAAGCATTTTTTAACTTAGAAGAGGGCATTCTATTGATTAGATAGGTTGAGGTTAGAACGGCTTCGGCCCAAAACTTCTTTGGAATATTCCTAGAAACAAGTAATGTTCTAGCGGTTTCTATAATGTGCCTATGTTTCCTTTCCGCTAGGCCATTTTGTTGGGGAGTCCTAGGACATGACTTTTGATGGCAAATGTCATTTTGGGTTAAATAGTTTTGGAATTCGTGAGATAAGTATTCGCCACCGGAATCGGATCTTAAAATAGATATGTTATTTTGAAATTGATTTTGAACCTTTTTATGAAAGTCTTTAAAGAAAGTAAATACTTCTGATTTATGACTAAGAAAATAAATCCAAACATACCGAGTAAAGTCATCAATAAACGTAACATAATATGAATAGCCCCCTTTAGACATAACCGGAGAAGGCCCCCAAACATCCGAATGCACCAATTCAAAAGGTCTTGATGAAAGAAAAGTTCTAGTTGGAAATGGAATAGACTTCATTTTTCCAAAAATGCAATCTTCGCAATTAATTTCTTTTTCCTTACAAAATTTGTTTCCAAAAGGAAAGAGATACATTTTGAAATAACTTGGATGACCAAGTCTTTTATGCCAAGATTCCATGGTTTTTTCTTGGACATAAGAACAAAAATAATTTGTAGGGAGATCAAGATGGTCCATATAATAGAGGTCTCACTTTCTATCGCTTTGCCCAATCCGCTTCCCGGACCGGAGATCCTGCACAAAGCAACCATTAGATGAGAAAGATATTTCACATCCATGGTCGGCAATTTGAGAAACCGAAAATAGGTTTAAATTTAGTTTGGGAACAACTCTTACTTTTGGAACACAAAAATTTTGAGAATCTTTAAAAGAGCCAATACTTGAAATTTTTAAAAAGGTTCCATCGGCCGTAGAGACACAAGAGTCCTTTGAATTGGTGCAAACATCAATAAGTGCATTTTCATGAGGGGTCATATGAAAAGAAGCTCCGGAGTCAAGGATCCAAGAATACGTACCGGGTGATGATGTCGAGGCAATAGCCGCACCCGATGTGGAGGAAGAAACTTTTAGTATTTGTTGAAGAGCCATAGATATTTGTCCAAGAGTTTCTTTGATGTCATTGTTCTTGCCTTCATCTTCTTTGGTGGTGGTTTCTTCAAGAGAAGTCACCTTAGGCTTGAAGGTTCCAATAAGCTTTGGACAAGCGGGTTTAATGTGACCCGGCTCATTGCAATAATGACAAACAATCATTTTTCTTCCTCCATTGTAGTTTCCTTGTTTCCCAAAATGAGGAGGCTTATAGGTTCTAACATTGTTACCCGGTTTTGATACGGCAAGGACTTCATCAACATGTTTACTCATGCCAAACCTTGTCTCCTCTTAAGTGATTTCGGCAATAGCATCCTCAATAGGAGGAAAAATAGATCTATGGAGAAGTGAGGATCTCACTTGCTCAAATTCGGGACGTAGCCCAAAAAGGAATTGAAACAATCGCTCTTGTTCCATTTGTTTTTGCTTTAAATCAATATCTTCCATAGAAACCCATTTTGGCTCCAAAAGAGCCAATTCATCCCATAGTGGGTTTAGGGTACTATAATAATCTTGAATGCTAGAATCACCTTGCTTGGTGGTTCTAATCTTTTCTTGCAAGAAGTATGCTCTCGCAAGATCCTTTTGGGTATACATACCCTTCATAAAGGACCAAGCCTCATTAGCTCTACGAAATTTCCATATATTAACACATACTTTAAGCTCAACATTGTTCATAAACCACGCAAGGATTTTTGCGTAATTGTTTTCCCAATCTTCCACTTCTTTTTTATGATTTTCAATGGCCTTGATGCGAGCATCTCCTTCAAGAGCCTTTTATTGACCTTCTTCGTCCTTTGTGAGCATAAGCTTAGGTTCCGGAATGGTACCCATGACAAAACCCCAAAGCTTCTTTCCTTTGAAATTATTTTCCATTGCCGATGCCCACATCATATAATTCTTTTCATTGAGCTTGAAAGATAGGTCAGTCTTTGCCTCCATAATGTTGCCAAGAAGTGAGAAGATATCTACTAAATATGAGATACACGAACCACACCTTTCCTTCAAGAATCGAGTGGCTTTGATACCATGTAATGAGATATTGCGGAAATATAAAGAGTGCATACAAGCACTTACAACAATGAATAAAAGAGACAATATCACAAGTCCGCAAAGGGACAATACAAGCACAAGCCTTTAAGAAGGCAACAATATAAAAAGCCTCTTATTGAGAAGAGAGAAAGCTCTCAAGAATAAGAAATATACAAGGGGTTCACCCCTATTTATACAAGAGGGAGAGGAGAGAAGGGATGGCCAAAAGGCCTCAAAAGGAGAGCCCAAAAGGGGGCTCCCATAGAGTTGTTGGGAGCCTTGTGACCGTTGAGGGCTCCAACGACTCTAAGGTTGAAGCCCCTTTTAGTCCTCAAAAGAAATTAAAAAAAAATAAAAATAAAATAAAAAAGTAAAATTAGATTTTATCGAAAAATGAAAATAGTTGTTTTCTAAAACAACTATGTGAAATTACAAAAATACCCCTATCGGGTATTGATGTAATATATGTATATACATATGTATATATATATATATATATATATATATATTAGATACATTTTAACACTTCCTTCGAGAGGTGCTCTATCATATGCTCCATTTCATAAAGGATCTTCAATACCATCAATCCTTGATTCTCGAAATGTCTTTAGAATCAATCAAACTGTGAAGGAATAACTCGACCATAACAGAATAATATTAAGAGATGCAAACAATGAAAATCATGCACATATATTTTTATCACAAAAGACATTAATGTATAACAATCATAGATTTTCATCATTATTAATACTATGAAGAAATAACTCAATAACAAATCATCTTTACACAGTGGAAGATATAAATAGGCACGGATCAATTAGAAGCAATATTTAAACTAACCAATGCATATGTGAATGAACCATGCAATAATTTAGAACTAATAATCAATAAACAATCTTTCAAGAACACATGATTGGAAATAAGCAAAAATAAAGGAATTCCAACGATGATTCACATAAATATAATAGAAGTGCTCAAGTACTAAGAGCAATCAAATGCACACAATAGCCACTATGAGCATACACATACGAAATTTTACTAATGAAATGCTTAGAAAAGCATATAATAAAATATAAGAAATTACAAAAACAAAGTGCAAAAGCACATACAAGTCCAAGAGTGAACAATACAAAGGCATGAATATATAATATAAGCACAAAAGTACAAAAGCACAAGTTCACTATATAACAACACAAAGCGCCAAAAAAGGACAATACAAACAAGTAAAAAATATATATTTTTAATGAATATATGCTTGAAAAAGCATAAACTTATACAAATTATGCAAGACAATCAATCAAGGAATAACTCATGCAACTAAAGCATAATGTAAAATACATGAAAATATTTCAACAACAATCTCATAAAAGAGCAAATGAGTTTAGAAAAGATTATGAAGAAATTTTAAAAATCTCATTTATAATAATGAATGAATATTGCAAATTAAAACACTAGTTTGACCATTGAAAGCAATCACCTCCTAGGCTTCTAAACCTCAAATATCAAGTGTATCAGCGAATAGAACAAGAGCATAATCATCATGCCACTAAAGGGCTAAAGACGCACATGAAGGTGCGTATAAACATCTCTTATCTACATATAATGACACTTAAAAACAAGTGTATCAGTGACTAGAACAAGAGCATAATGTCAACCTATGTCACAGGGACTCGGCTAGCAGGGTGCCGCACCCACGTTGACGCGACTCGACACGGGTGCGGGTGCGGGTGCGGCACCGGGTGTGGTCAACCCGACCCTGGGTGCATGACCGCACCCAGAGTCATTTTGGTCCATTTTTTTGTTTTTTGTTTTTTTTTAAATTGCCCTATGAAATGGGTTGCGGATGGTCCATTTTTTTGGTTTTTTTAAAAGGACAAAAACTAATAGTTCTTCACCCATGTAGAGTTGACTTGTTTCTTAAGTTCAGTTGGGGTTCTTTGCCTTAACAAATGCGATTGTTTTTTCCACAAAAAGTAGACAAGAGATTAAAAAAAATCAAGTGTTTGGCTAGGGTTTCAAACTCAAAATGATTATGTTTCATTTCTTTTGGGGAAACGTGATTAAACAATTCTCACTTATGGTTCTTTCAGATGCAGGATACAAAATCTGATAACCACCCATCTTGGCATTTCTGAAGATGGGTGCATTGTTCATCCATCTTAAGAGATGTTGAGATGAATGGTCAGCAGTAGTGCATCTGGATGCTAAGCAACAAGGCTGTTGCATAACAAATGGCCTGGACAAGACAAACCCCAAAAAGGAAGAATATGCCAAGCATCCATCTAATATTCTAACCTCTTAAATCTATTACCCATCTTTAGTTCTTCGAAAAGAATGATCAAGTAGGCCCTTTTAACAGCTTGATGCGCCATTTCCCTCCATCCTTTTAATTAAAATGTGACAAAAAGCAGAAAAAAACTATGAAGTGACTCCACGGTCTTTCATTTTCTAATAACATCCACAAACCTCTGTTTTGATTGGGGGTGTCCTGTAAAATCCCAAAAAAAAAAAAAAAAAAAATCTGTTTGGACCCGGGCCGGGTCGGGTCCGGACCCGACCCGGGCCCCTTTTTATGTTAGGGTTTTAAGAAAAACCCGAGCATTCGGGCGCCGCTACCCACCCCCCTTCTCCCCCTTCTCTTGCGGGAGGATTTGGGAAACCCACCAGGGGTTTCCCCTTCCGGTGCCCCCTTCGCCTTTAAGAGAGAGGTCGGAGGGCGAGGGGAGTCTCGCCTCCCTCTCGCAGCCCTCTCGAGCTTCCTCCCCCGCGCCGGTCTCCTTCCCTGCTGCGCCCGCCGCCGACGCCGGGAACCACCCCCCCCCCCCAGGTACGCCGTTCTTCTCTTCTCCTCCCTCTTTTCTTCCTCACCCCCCTCCTTGTCACCTCGCCAGGAGGCCGGCAGGCTCGCAGCCGCTGCCGCAGGCCTCCCACTGCCTCCCTGTACCATCGGGGCTCCGATAGGTGGCTTACGCAGCCCCTGTCGTCCCCTTCTCTCGATGGGGATCGCCGGCAGGGGACCTGAGGCCCCTGTGACCCCCCTCCCTGTCACCTCGCCGGGAGGCCGGCAGGTGGCTCACAGCCACTGCCGCGGCCTCCCACCGCCTCTCTGGGTCGCCATGGCCCCGACAGGTGGCCTACGCGGCCCCTGTCATCCCCGTCTCCCTCTGCGAATCGCCGGAGTGCCGGCAGGGGACCGGTGGCCCCTGCGGCACCCCTTTTTGCTGCCACATCGTGCTGTCGGCAGGGGTTGGCCCCTGCCGACCTGTGTTTTCGGCAGGGGCTGGGCCCCCTGCCGTCTGGTGCTGTCGGCAGGGGTGGCCCTTGCCGACCTGTATTGTCGGCAGGGGCTCAGCCCCTGCCACTTCGTGCTGTCGGCAGGGGTTGGCCCCTGCCGACCTGTGCCTTCGGCAGGGGCTGGGCCCCCTGCCGTCTGGTGCTGTCGGCAGGGCTGGCCCTTGCGACCTGGGTTGTCGGCAGGGGGCTCAGCCCTTGCCACTTCGTGCTGACGGCAGGGGTTGGCCCCTGCCGACCTGTGCTTTCGGCAGGGGGCTGGCCCCCTGCCATCCATGTGCTTCTGGCAGGGGTTGGCCCCCTGCCATCCTTATGCTTCCGGCAGGGGCTGGCCCCCTGCCATCCTTTGCTGTCGGCAGGGGCTCAGCCCCTGCCACTGTGTGCCGTTGGCAGGGGCTCAGCCCCTGCCACTTGGTGGCTGTCGGCAGGGGTTGGCCCCTGCCGCTACGCTATGTTTAGGCAGGGGCTTGTTCCCCCGCCGCTTGTCTGTTTTCGGCCAGCAGGGGCACACCTCTGCTGCCTCTCTTTTCCCTAGGCAGGTTTGTCTTTCTTTTGCTCCGCATTATTATTAACATAGCACTGTTGCAGACCTCGCATCGGACCCTCGCTCTGGCTCCGCGGCCCGAGCCTCGTATCATCTACACGCGTAGACGCACGCAGTTGCAAGACATCCCGAGGTAGGGGAAAGTCGCACGAATAGTGTATATGAACTAAATAAAATAAGACTTCTGAGATAGAATGATTATTTTTGCATATTTGCGTATCTGAAGAAGTATGTGTTGATCCATGTTTTACTCTGTGTGATTCTTTTGAAATGGCATAATGTAAATTCTTTGGGTAGACTCATTCTAGAAAAAAATCAAGTAGTTTACTTGGCATGCCTGTTTACGTGTACAATTACTTAACTCATAATTGTCTTTTATGCATGCTTGTTCCTTTGAAACTGCATACTTAAGATAGATTTTGTGAAGAGACTCAAAACCACTGCAATTGCCATTATAACCAAACCTTAAGGCAGGTACGGTATGAATTTTATGTAAGATTATGGAGGGTAATTGAAGGGTGAAATCTATACTTTACTGATTTTGATATGGTAATATCGGCCTCCACAGGCCAATTGCTCAGAAAAGCAAAACATGTCATATAGGAACCAAAAGAATCATATACCATTATGTTGCCCTTCCATCGTAGTTGTACCTCTAGGAAGGTACAATCGTACTTTTGGACAAGTACGTCCCATGTGGGTTACGATGGTGGGATGATGAGGTTGTGGCAACCTCGATGAATGCTATTAGCAAAATGCTGAGATCACATAAAATGGTGACCTTTTCGCCTTCACAGGCAAGATGCTCGAGTAGGTCTAATGGACCAGAGCATATAGGATGGGACGACGGTTAAGAAACCCCCGTCGTACCCATCCGATCTTCACGGTTCATCAAGGGAGAGGATGGATGGTACAAAGACTCCGATGGACAGGTTGTTAACAACCACCCCACGAGCAAAAGACTCGGTTTTCCCCAGTCATCGGAGTTAGGGGAATTGGGATTACCATAAATTATCCTAGGTGGTAACTCCCAGACACTTCTGCAGAAGTTGGATGCATCCTTGGGCCACGAATGCCTTTGGGGATTTACTCTCTTGGTCACTGACCGTCCCCTTAGGAGCGGACTCAGTCAGCCATCCGGGTTAATGAAAACACCTGACATAATAAACCCCCGGATTGGTCTCGGCTGTTTCTACGTTTCGCGTCTGTGCGTACCCACAGGCCAGTTAATATCAGAACTTAAATAATATATTCATGAATAGATATAGATGACTGAGACTTACACTGCTTCTCTTTGCACTTAGTACATTTGCTAGAATAGACTACAACTGCTTTAACTGCTTAAATATCATAATTGCTTATCTTATGAATGTCCTGTTTTATTTTCATTCTACTCGTGCACCTACTAGTTTGTTATGAAACTGACCCATTTCATGGGCAGGTGAGGAGTAGGACTTCACTGGCGGCCGATGGCGTGGTGCAACGTGGATCAAGATTCATTTTCTTTCTGCTGGCGGCTTGGCTCTGGGACTTTTTGGAGTTTTTCTTAGATTTATTGAACTTTGGAATAAAAGACCCATTTTGTAATAAACTGCAGATTTTAATCGATTGCCTTATTTCTTAAATTCCTTTAAGATGTTGTACATGTGAATAATGGTTTTTCAGCTAACGTACCCAGGATTGTTGACTTGTGTCCCTTTCTAAATGTCTTCCGCTGTTGTTTTTAAATATTAAACTTTAAATCTTTGAAAGGTTTTTCGATAAGGTTTTCGAAATCACAAGTCGAAATTTTGGGGCGTTACAACTTGGTATCAGAGCCAGATCAGAAAGAAGTGAATCTTGACTATTGAGCATCCCATCGCGCTGTAAGTAAACCTTTGATATTTCATAGCATGTTTAGACTAAATGATATTCTTGTCTTATTCGTAGTACCGTTGGATATATGGATCCAGTTACTGGTTTTAATGATATTCGCGGTAGGAGCACGCGTAGTGTACGTGGTCGTTCCGTAAGGGGGAGGGGCGGACGTGAGATGTTCGGGGCTGGTTACTGGGCTAACCGCCCTCCTCTAGCCATTTTTACGGATAAGCAAGGCTTCTCACTACCGATCGCCTACCAGATACCCTTGGCAACAGCATGGGCTGAAGTGCATGCTCGAGAAGGTGGTTTCGTGCCTTCACACATTCGGGTGCACCATCAGACACCACAGGAGTCATCGGGAGATTTTGTTCCCCCTGAGTTAGCAGAGGAGTGTGGTTTCTGCGGAGAAACAGGCCACACCATGGATGCTTGCTTCCACAAGGCTGAGCATGACGACAAGATCGCAATTTCGACTGCCGGGGAGCAACCGCCACCTCCGGCAGACCCAGTGGGCGGTGTATCACCCACATATACACCTGCGACGGATTCTTCAGATTATAGCCTTGGCTCACCGGAATACACTCCGGCGACGCCCCTTTACGGGCAGGAGCCCTCCTACGATGAGCCACTTCCCTTCACCCCTAAGCGCAGATTCAGGCGCACAGGCAATAGAAGGGAATATTTTAGGAAGTACTCTAGTCGTCCCTAAGGGGAGGTAGCACGCACCCAGTTTTGTTGGAGTCTGTGAACTCATTTATAACTGCGGAATATAACTTTTGCTTATGTACCAGCACAGCTGGATTCTAAATATTTGACTCTCGGAATAAAGATTTATGTTATTGCCTTTGTTTCTATACTTATGCCTACTGGTACGTCTTCAGTATTTTTGATTTTTATCTTGGTTGCTTTTAAGGATGGCGGGAAACTCAAGCCACAGCATGGCCGATGAGTTGCGTGAACAGAGGGGATTCATGATGGATACCCTCAACTCCTTAGCTGAGGCGATTCGTAACCAGGGTCGTCCCCATCAGGATCCGGGTTCCCTTGCTGGGAATGCACCAACCGCCACATATGAGAAATTTCTGAAGCTAGACCCTCCTACTTTCTCGGGCAAGGTTGATCCTGACTTGGCGGAAAGTTGGGTTAAAGAGGTGGAACGGGTGTTCCAAGTGTTGTCCGTTCCTGATGATAAGAAGACGATGTTCGGGTCCTTTCGTTTGAAGGACGACGCTCGAGAATGGTGGGACACTACGCGGGAGGTGCAGTTTTCGGGTGCTGAGGTGATTCCGTGGGAGGCCTTCCGAAGGGTTTTCCTCGGAAACTATTTCCCTCCTCATGCGAGGGAAAAGAAGAAGGTGGAATTTCTGGAGCTGTGCCAGGGCAGCTTAAGTTTGAACGATTATATCACCAAATTTCAACGGTTGGAGCGCTATTGTCCTCACCTATTCGAGGATGATCATGAGCGTGCCGGGAAGTTTATTCGCGGACTGAAGGAAGGACTCAGGCATAGGGTTCTCACCAGCATGCCCGCGACTTTTTCTGCGGCAGTAGCAGCAGCCACCCTACTGAACGAGGATTGGGAGCGTTCAAAAAGTGTGCAAGCCAAGAAGTCAACCGCGTCAGGTGGTGAGCAGAAGAAGACATTTTCCGGCGGCCCAGGGCAACGACCACTTTTCCCAGAGAAGACTGAAGCAGGGAAGAAACAGTTTCCTCCAGCAAAACGCCAGCGACATCAGGGCCCTCCACCACCTAGGCAACCGTCGAGTGATAACTGCCCCAGGTGCAAGAGGCCTCATGTGGGACAATCTTGTCCGCGGGACACTGGCGGATGCCTATACTGTGGCAAGATGGGCCATTTCATACGCGACTGCCGGAAGAAAGCAGCAGATGACCTCAAGCGAACCGGCAACGTATCTCAGCCTCCTCGACCACCTCATCAGCAACAACAGCGAACACAACCAAGCAGTGGCAGAGAGCCGGGTCGAGTTTATGCAGCCACGGTCGATCAATTGACCAAAGGGGATCTCGTTAAAGGTACCATTCTTGTTGCTGATCAAGCAGCTTTTGCACTCTTTGATTGTGGTGCCACACATTCGTTTGTTTCAGTAAAATTCGTAAAACAATTGCATATAACGGTAAAAACGCTTGATAATGCATTAGACGTGTATAACCCCGTTGGGAAGAACACGGTTTGCACCACTTTCATACCTGAATTGGACGTAGTTGTGGCAGAGCGGCACTTGCCTGCTTGTGCTATCCTGCTGGAGATGACTGAATTTGACGTTATCCTAGGCATGGATTGGTTGCACAAGTATCATGCCAAGATCTTTTGCCGTGATGGCAAGATCGTTTTATCACCTCCAGGCTCATCGAGAGTAGAATTCAGAATTCCCAGACCTGTTCGAGCAAGCCGGATGATCTCGGCACTTAAGGCACAGAACTTCTTGCGGAAGGGATGCACTGCCTTTTTGGTTAGTGTTATCCAGTCAGATCCAATGCTCATTCCCATCAGTGAGCTTGATATTGTTCGCGATTACCCCGACATTTTTCCTAAAGAGCTGTCGGGACTTCCACCGTCTCGTGAGGTAGAATTCAGTATTGAATTGCTACCAGGTACGACACCAATCTCCAAAGCACCCTACAGAATGGCACCAGCTGAGCTTGAGGAGCTCAAGAAGCAGTTGCAGGAGTTGTTGGATCAAGGATTCATTCGCCCCAGCGTTTCTCCTTGGGGAGCTCCTGTGCTCTTCGTGAAGAAGAAGGACGGGACTTTGCGATTGTGCATCGACTATCGAATGCTCAACCAGGCCACAATTAAAAACAAGTACCCATTGCCGCGTATCGAAGACTTGTTCGATCAGTTGCAGAAGGCTAAGGTTTTCTCGAAAATCGATCTGAGGTCTGGATATCATCAGCTCAGGATTAGGAATGAGGATATTCCTAAGACGGCCTTTCGGACGAGATACGGACATTACGAGTTCACAGTCATGCCGTTCGGACTGACCAATGCCCCCGCAGCTTTCATGGACTTGATGAATAGGGTGTTCAAGCCATTTTTGGACACCTTCGTGATAGTGTTCATCGACGACATCTTGGTGTACTCAGAAAGTCGAGAGCAACATCGAGAGCACCTAACCGTTGTGTTAGAAACCTTGCGAAAGGAACAGTTGTATGCCAAGTTCTCTAAATGTGAATTCTGGCTCGGGGAAGTCATGTTTTTGGGACACGTTATTTCTAAGGAAGGAGTGTCCGTGGACCCTGCAAAGGTGGAGGCTGTACTTGGTTGGCAGCAACCAAAGAACGCGCGTGATATCAGGAGTTTCCTTGGACTAGCGGGTTACTACAGAAGATTCATTCAGGATTTTTCTAAAATTGCGTTACCCCTGACAAAGTTACTGAAGAAAGAGACTAAATTCTTATGGGACGAGAAGTGCGAGGCGAGTTTTCAGTTGTTGAAGGAACGACTTACCAGTGCTCCTATTTTGACCTTACCTTCTGGTAAGGGCGGGTTCGTGATTTATACCGATGCCTCTGGGTCAGGCCTAGGGGCCGTGCTGATGCAGAATGGGAAGGTGATCGCTTACGCTTCTCGACAACTTAAAATTCACGAGAAGAACTACCCAACTCACGATTTAGAGTTAGCTGCGGTGGTGTTCGCACTGAAGATATGGCGACATTACTTGTATGGGGAGCAGTTTGAAGCATTCATCGATCATAAGAGCCTTAAGTACCTATTTTCACAGAAGGAATTGAATATGAGACAACGGCGTTGGCTTGAATTCCTCAAGGATTACGACTTCACCCTCTCCTACCACCCAGGAAAGGCGAACGTCGTGGCTGACGCCCTCAGCCGCAAAGCACCGGAAGTTTCGATTAATGCTTTATTTGCTGGATGGAGGTTGGTCGAAGACCTAGCCTCATGGGAACCTTTCGCAATCACTCAAGGTTCAATCGGCTTATCTCACCTTGTTGCTCAACCTGAGCTGCTTGCGAGGATCATCAATGGACAGAAAACGGATGCACGCTACGAGAAGTTGAAGGCTCAAGCGATATTGGCAGATACACCTTTTCGTCTGAAGGAGGATGGAAGTATATGGTTAAGGGAGCGCCTTTGGGTTCCTGATGACCCAGTTCTTCGAGATGAAGTTCTTGCGGAAGCCCACAAGTCTAGGTACACAATTCACCCGGGTAGCACGAAGATGTTCAAGGACCTGCAACGCAGTTATTGGTGGAACGGTATGAAGCGAGACGTGGCTGAGTATGTCTCGAAGTGTTTAACGTGTCAGCAAATCAAGATCGAGCACCAGAGACCCGGTGGGGTCATGCAGCAGATAGAGATCCCTCTATGGAAGTGGGAAGATGTTACCATGGACTTTATAGTCGGTCTTCCGAGGACGCGGAGGAAGCATGACGCGATTTGGGTGATCGTAGATAGACTCACCAAGACGGCTCACTTTCTACCTATCCGTCTCAACCAATCGTTAGATAGTCTTGCTGATCTCTATGTTAGAGAGATTGTGAAATTGCACGGTGTTCCAGTCTCGATTATCTCCGATCGTGATCCTAGATTCACTTCAAGGTTTTGGGGACAACTTCAGTTGGCGTTGGGCACAAAATTAAAGTTTAGTACTGCATTTCACCCTCAGACGGACGGGCAGTCGGAGCGTACGATTCAAACCTTGGAAGACATGCTTCGAGCCTGTATGATGGACTGGAAGGGAGAGTGGGATTCCCACATCAGTTTGGCGGAGTTCGCGTATAACAACAGCTATCATGCGAGCATCGGGATGGCCCCATACGAGGCTTTGTATGGGAGGCCATGTCGATCACCTGTTTACTGGGACGAGGTTGGCGAGCGAAAATTGGAGGCACCTATAGTCTTGCAACACTATACTCAACAAGTGCAGATGATTCGGGAACGATTCCGTACCGCTCAGAGTCGGCAGAAGAGCTATGCAGATAGACGCCGACGAGAGCTTACCTTCGATATTGGTGAGATGGTTTTTGTTAAGGTATCTCCGACGAAGAGCGTATTTCGGTTCGGGAAGAAGGGAAAGCTGAGTCCTAGATACGTCGGACCGTTCGAAATCCTGGAGCGAATTGGAGAAGCAGCTTATCGCGTGGCGTTACCTCCGCAGTATGCTCAGATCCATAATGTTTTTCACGTATCCATGTTGAGGAAGTATGTTCACGATCCATCGCATATCATTCATTATGATGATGTGGACATTAGAGGGGACCCGACCCGGGCCCCTTTTTATGTTAGGGTTTTAAGAAAAACCCGAGCATTCGGGCGCCGCTACCCACCCCCCTTCTCCCCCTTCTCTTGCGGGAGGATTTGGGAAACCCACCAGGGGTTTCCCCTTCCGGTGCCCCCTTCGCCTTTAAGAGAGAGGTCGGAGGGCGAGGGGAGTCTCGCCTCCCTCTCGCAGCCCTCTCGAGCTTCCTCCCCCGCGCCGGTCTCCTTCCCTGCTGCGCCCGCCGCCGACGCCGGGAACCACCCCCCCCAGGTACGCCGTTCTTCTCTTCTCCTCCCTCTTTTCTTCCTCACCCCCCTCCTTGTCACCTCGCCGGGAGGCCGGCAGGCTCGCAGCCGCTGCCGCAGGCCTCCCACTGCCTCCCTGTACCATCGGGGCTCCGATAGGTGGCTTACGCAGCCCCTGTCGTCTCCTTCTCTCGATGGGGATCGCCGGCAGGGGACCTGAGGCCCCTGCGACCCCCCTCCCTGTCACCTCGCCGGGAGGCCGGCAGGTGGCTCACAGCCACTGCCGCGGCCTCCCACCGCCTCTCTGGGTCGCCATGGCCCCGACAGGTGGCCTACGCGGCCCCTGTCATCCCCGTCTCCCTCTGCGAATCGCCGGAGTGCCGGCAGGGGACCGGTGGCCCCTGCGGCACCCCTTTTTGCTGCCACATCGTGCTGTCGGCAGGGGTTGGCCCCTGCCGACCTGTGTTTTCGGCAGGGGCTGGGCCCCCTGCCGTCTGGTGCTGTCGGCAGGGGTGGCCCTTGCCGACCTGTATTGTCGGCAGGGGCTCAGCCCCTGCCACTTCGTGCTGTCGGCAGGGGTTGGCCCCTGCCGACCTGTGCCTTCGGCAGGGGCTGGGCCCCCTGCCGTCTGGTGCTGTCGGCAGGGCTGGCCCTTGCGACCTGGGTTGTCGGCAGGGGGCTCAGCCCCTGCCACTTCGTGCTGACGGCAGGGGTTGGCCCCCTGCCATCCATGTGCTTCTGGCAGGGGTTGGCCCACTTCCATCCTTATGCTTCCGGCAGGGGCTGGCCCCCTGCCATCCTTTGCTGTCGGCAGGGGCTCAGCCCCTGCCACTGTGTGCCGTTGGCAGGGGCTCAGCCCCTGCCACTTGGTGGCTGTCGGCAGGGGTTGGCCCCTGCCGCTACGCTATGTTTAGGCAGGGGCTTGTTCCCCCGCCGCTTGTCTGTTTTCGGCCAGCAGGGGCACACCTCTGCTGCCTCTCTTTTCCCTAGGCAGGTTTGTCTTTCTTTTGCTCCGCATTATTATTAACATAGCACTGTTGCAGACCTCGCATCGGACCCTCGCTCTGGCTCCGCGGCCCGAGCCTCGTATCATCTACACGCGTAGACGCACGCAGCTGCAAGACATCCCGAGGTAGGGGAAAGTCGCACGAATAGTGTATATGAACTAAATAAAATAAGACTTCTGAGATAGAATGATTATTTTTGCATATTTGCGTATCTGAAGAAGTATGTGTTGATCCATGTTTTACTCTGTGTGATTCTTTTGAAATGGCATAATGTAAATTCTTTGGGTAGACTCATTCTAGAAAAAAATCAAGTAGTTTACTTGGCATGCCTGTTTACGTGTACAATTACTTAACTCATAATTGTCTTTTATGCATGCTTGTTCCTTTGAAACTGCATACTTAAGATAGATTTTGTGAAGAGACTCAAAACCACTGCAATTGCCATTATAACCAAACCTTAAGGCAGGTACGGTATGAATTTTATGTAAGATCATGGAGGGTAATTGAAGGGTGAAATCTATACTTTACTGATTTTGATATGGTAATATCGGCCTCCACAGGCCAATTGCTCAGAAAAGCAAAACATGTCATATAGGAACCAAAAGAATCATATACCATTATGTTGCCCTTCCATCGTAGTTGTACCTCTAGGAAGGTACAATCGTACTTTTGGACAAGTACGTCCCATGTGGGTTACGATGGTGGGATGATGAGGTTGTGGCAACCTCGATGAATGCTATTAGCAAAATGCTGAGATCACATAAAATGGTGACCTTTTCGCCTTCACAGGCAAGATGCTCGAGTAGGTCTAATGGACCAGAGCATATAGGATGGGACGACGGTTAAGAAACCCCCGTCGTACCCATCCGATCTTCACGGTTCATCAAGGGAGAGGATGGATGGTACAAAGACTCCGATGGACAGGTTGTTAACAACCACCCCACGAGCAAAAGACTCGGTTTTCCCCAGTCATCGGAGTTAGGGGAATTGGGATTACCATAAATTATCCTAGGTGGTAACTCCCAGACACTTCTGCAGAAGTTGGATGCATCCTTGGGCCACGAATGCCTTTGGGGATTTACTCTCTTGGTCACTGACCGTCCCCTTAGGAGCGGACTCAGTCAGCCATCCGGGTTAATGAAAACACCTGACATAATAAACCCCCGGATTGGTCTCGGCTGTTTCTACGTTTCGCGTCTGTGCGTACCCACAGGCCAGTTAATATCAGAACTTAAATAATATATTCATGAATAGATATAGATGACTGAGACTTACACTGCTTCTCTTTGCACTTAGTACATTTGCTAGAATAGACTACAACTGCTTTAACTGCTTAAATATCATAATTGCTTATCTTATGAATGTCCTGTTTTATTTTCATTCTACTCGTGCACCTACTAGTTTGTTATGAAACTGACCCATTTCATGGGCAGGTGAGGAGTAGGACTTCACTGGCGGCCGATGGCGTGGTGCAACGTGGATCAAGATTCATTTTCTTTCTGCTGGCGGCTTGGCTCTGGGACTTTTTGGAGTTTTTCTTAGATTTATTGAACTTTGGAATAAAAGACCCATTTTGTAATAAACTGCAGATTTTAATCGATTGCCTTATTTCTTAAATTCCTTTAAGATGTTGTACATGTGAATAATGGTTTTTCAGCTAACGTACCCAGGATTGTTGACTTGTGTCCCTTTCTAAATGTCTTCCGCTGTTGTTTTTAAATATTAAACTTTAAATCTTTGAAAGGTTTTTCGATAAGGTTTTCGAAATCACAAGTCGAAATTTTGGGGCGTTACATGTCCTGTAATGAGGTTGAGAGGTGCCCTGTTTTTTTTTCATAACGAGGAACCTTGGCTGAAGCAAGGAAAACCCTGGGTGAGGGCCTCACGACCACCCTGTCTTCCGTGGCCCACCTTTAAAAGCTACTGACATACCCGTGCCCAGTTGATTATGACCCTAGAGATCTAGGGGTCCCTTGAGTGCCTGCCTATATGACACATGTAAAGAAACGACTTTGAATACATTAGGTTCAATAATGAACCAATACACATGCACATGAAGTGCGGATATACCCACAAAAGGGGAAAACACAAGCACATAATGTGCTAACACATAAACCCACTAGGGGCAAAAATGCCTATAAGACATAAGTTAATATTATTGAAGAGAAGAAGGGTGTAACACCCATTACAATAGAGCAAAAGCTCCTCCAAGAAGTAAGAAAATACAAAGGGGAAAGCCCCTATTTATGCACAAAGAAGAGAGGAAAAGGAGAGGCCAAAAGGGGCTCCCCATAGAGACGTTGGGAGCCCCCAACGGTCACATTTGTGACCGTTGGAGGCCCAAACGACTCTATGTGGGGCCCCATTTGCGTGAAATAAAAAACAAAAAAATAAAAAATAAAAATGTGAACTAATTCTAAAAAATAAATAATTGTTTTCTAAAAACAACTATATAGCAAATGCAAAAAGACAGAAATACCCCTATCGGGTATTGCACACATATATGTATATATTTATATATATATATACATATATGTGTAAGAGTACACATATTTTAACACCCCCCCTCAAACTTTGCGGGGAAAAAACCCGAAAGTTTGAAAAAACAAAAGAAACTCTTGAAAAGAAGTCCAATGCTTCAAAAGTCTTCAAGGGAAATCTTCATCTTTATGACATCTCAGCAAATGCTTTCAAATGTAAGTCTTCAAAAAATGTCTTTATTGGCGATCATCCCCATAGTACCTCCATTGATCGAATCCATGATGTATCTAAGGCACCACATCTTAATGATCCTATAGAGAAAAAACAAACCAAGAGAATACTCAAAGTATACAAGACAAATAAAATATTCTAACCCAAGAATTGCAACAATAATATATTGAAAAGCAAGAGTGGTTTTAAACAAGATAGTAACAGTTTTTCAAAACATTAGATAAGAGGCTGCATTTCTTAAGGATGACAGTAAATCATGATTTTACCAAGATGAAATATGTCTATTAAGACATTTCAAACAAATTCCAAAAAAGGATATCTAAGTGGAAGATCATAACAGGATAATTAAAAAACTACTTAATCATTTCAATACTACGAAAAAGTCTTTAAGAAAAGCAATGTATAATGTCTTCAAAGAGACAATGAATATGAAGTGCACCAACTTCCACAAATCGTTTTGCACAAGGGCCCAATAAGTACTCAAAGGAATTTATCAATACTTGGAAGTAAGAAGTGTGTGAACGGGGAACACCCACAAGTGCACAAAGACACAAAATTATGAAATTTGTATTTAAAATTAAAAAAGTTTCATGTATTACAAACATCTTTAAGAACCCAATGTTCACATAAGAACTAGTGGCTCCCTAAAAGGGACATACAAACAAAAGCAGTTTTGACACACAAATCAATAATAAGGAGGCATTTTGACACAAGATGATCTAATGATTTCTTTCATATCTTAGAGAGAAGAAATTCTAAACAATTGTCACATGTGATCTTGCTAAAAAATGTCCTCCCAAGAGTCATTACATATTGAGTAGAAATCTTTACACATTGAGGAAATTCATACCAGGGTTACCGGAAGCGCCTAGCTAAAAGAGGAAGTGCGCTTCCCCGAAGCGCGCTTCGAAAGCGCGAAACGTCGCGCTTCCGAAGCGTGGGGGGAAGCGTCCCCCTTTTTTGGGAAGTGTGCTTCCCTTTAATGGGGGACGTGTTTCCCTTTAATGGGGGACGCGCTTCCCTTTAATGGGAAGCGCGCTTCCCATCACACTTCCCCTTCGCTTACCCCACGCTTCCCCCTCGCTTCCCCTATTTTTTCAATTTTTTGTATTTTTTATTTTTTCTGCTTCCCCCTCGCTTCCGAGACGCTTCCTAGGTCGCTTCCGAGACGCTTCCCGAATCGGTCCTAAGTGGTCCCACGCTTCCCCGCTTCCTAAAATTTTGAAAGTGCCTCTCTTCCCGCTCCCGCTTCCCATATCGCTTCCCGCTCCCGCTTCCTCAACTGGCAACCATGATTCATACTCAAATATTTGCAAATACAGAAACTCATTAGGTGGTCGAAAAATCAAAAAGCACTTAATATATAGGTTAAATGCCAAAAAATTAAATTGGTTTCCAAATATGCATATCAATGATATGATTCACTAAAATATCTTAAAACACAAGTTATGAATGAAATTTTGCAAATTTCAACAATAGTTCATCCACTACAAGCAACTACCTCATTAGTCCTCCAAAACCCATAAATCAAGTGTATAAGCTACTAGATCAAGAACATAAATATAATGCCATTAAAGGCCAAAGACACACACAAGGGTGTGTAAAAGAACCTCTTGTCTACATGTAATAATACTTGAAATGAGTGGATCAACGACAAGAACAAGAGAATACACGCCAACATAGACTAAAAGCATCTCTTGTCTACGTAAAAATACACTCAAGGTCAAGTATGTTCAGCTACTACAACAAGAGTATCAAGCCAACCATGGGCTAAAACACAATACATCTCTTGTCTACATAAAATGACACTTGAAATGAGTGAAAGAAGCCAACCATGGGCATACATCTCAGCGACTAGAACAAAGACACAAAATGCCAACATGGACTAAAATCATACATCATGGTGTGAATCAACGTGCCTTGTCTACATATAATAACACTCAAGACAAGTGTGTTCAGCTACTAGACCAAGAGAACAAAGCCAACAAAGGGCTACAAACACACAAAGGTGTAATAAAATTCTTGTCTACATATGATGACACTTAGATAAGAGATATAAGAGGAGAAGACTTTTGAGGCAATAAAACTTGTAATGACAAACATATAAATAAAACCTTGGACAATATTTTGAAAATAGATACGTGCACATACGCACAACAAGAACACTTGAAACACTTGTGCACAAAAAGCACAAAACACGAACTCACAAATGTGCAAATGCACTCATAAGATTCATAAGCAACAAAAGGTTGAGCAATAGTCCCAAAACCCTTGAATTTAATATACCTTAAAATATTTAAGGTTCCAAACACCATATATTCATCACATTTATGTATGAGCATCCATAAGATCCATGGCCAAAAGAAAACAAGTGACATACTCATAATTAGAGATCATATAACAAATCATTCTAGAGTCCCAAGGTGCCCATAACTCACCTCAACAACTATCTATAATATGGCAAGTGGACAATCTAAAATGACATAACACAAGGTGCCCATAACTCACCTCAACAATCTGTTAAGACATATGTAATAATACATCTATATATATATATAAATATAGATGTATTCACCATAATACCTGATAGGGGTATTATGGTCTTTTCACAAGTACCCAATAGGGGTACTTGTTTTATTCCTTTTATTTTTCTGTTTTTTATTTTTGTTTTTTTTATTTT
The DNA here is from genome assembly GCF_984573655.1 of Nuphar pumila. NCBI lineage: Eukaryota > Viridiplantae > Streptophyta > Magnoliopsida > Nymphaeales > Nymphaeaceae > Nuphar > Nuphar pumila. The sequence goes on from NC_143256.1 coordinate 100,497,873, forward strand.
TTATAATGTTTATTAGGATACCAAAGGGGCCCCACAATGGAGTCGTTGGGGCCCCCAACGGTCACAATTGTGGTCGTTGGGGCCCCCAACGGTCACAACCGTTGGGGGCTCCCAACGACTCTATTGGGAGCCCCCTTTGGTCTCCCTTTGCTTATAAATAGGGGGAACCCCCTTTATCTTGCATTGCTTTTAGAGAGCTCCTCTCCAATAAAAGGGATATTAGTTTTATGTGTGTAGCCTTGTTATAAGGCCCTTCGTATATCCCTTGGTGGATTTCCTCTCTTATGCTTGTTTCGTTTGTCCGTGTTGGACATAGTGAATGCATTGGCATTCTTGGATTCTTCCGCATACTTCATTACATGGTATCAGAGCCATACGATCTTCTAAGGTGAAATCGTGTCTCTCTCTACTTTCTTTTTTTTAGATCTTCATTTTGTAGCAATGGAAGTCAAGATCGATCTATCATTCAAGCTCAATGGGAAAAATTACATGATGTGGGCATCCGCAATGGAGAATAATCTCAAAGGCAAGAAGCTTTGGGGTTATGTAATGGGAACCGTTCCAGAACCCCAACTTAAGCTCACAAAGATGGAAGAAGATCAAGAGAAAGCACTTGAAGGTGATGCTCGTCTCAAGGCCATTGAAGATTATCATCACCAAATGGAAGATTGGGAGAGCAACCATGCAAAAATCCTAGCATGGTTTATGAATAATGTCGAACTTAAGGTATGTGCAAATATTACAAAATTCCGCCGGGCAAATGAAGCTTGGTTTTTTATGAAGGGTATGTATACCCAAAAGGATCTTGCAAGAGCTTATTTTTTCCAAGAAAAAGTGAGAACCACAAAACAAGGCGACATGAGCATACAAGACTATTATAGTGCTCTAAATCCTTTGTGGGATGAATTGGCTCTTTTAGAGCCTAAATGGGTGGCTACGGAAGATGTGGAACTTAGACAAAAACAAATGGAACAAGATAGATTGTTTCAATTTTTATTTGGGCTTCGTCCCGAATTTGAACAAGTTAGATCCTCACTTCTCCATAGATCTACGTTTCCTCCTTTAGAAGAGGCTATTGCCGAAATTACTCAAGAAGAGACTAGGCATAGCATGGGTAAAAGCATAGATGAAGTTCTTGTCGTATCTAAACTCGGCAATCATGTTAAAACATACAAGCCACCTCATTTTGGTAAGCAAGGGAGTGGTGGAAAAAAAAATGATTATATGCCATCATTGTTATGAGCCGGGACATATTAAACCTGTTTGCCTAAAGCTAAATGGGACATTCAAGCCAAAGGTGGCTTCCGTTGAGGAATCCTCTACCAAAGAAGATGAAGGCAAGAACGGGGATCTTAAAGATACTCTTGGTCAAATTTCCTTGGCTCTCCAACAAATTCTAAAGGCTACTTCTTCCACCTCCGGTGCCGCCATTGCCTCATCATCACCTCCCGATACATACTCTTGGATTTTAGATTCCGGAGCCTCTTTTCACATGACTCCTCATGAAAATGCATTAACCAACGTGCACACCAATTCAAAAATATCGTGTGTCTCTACGGCCGATGGAACTTTTCTCAAAATAAATGGTATTGGAACTCTCGATTCTAAAAATGTTCAAAATTTTCTTGTTCCAAAAGTTAGAATAGTTCCTAAATTAAATCTTAACCTCTTTTCCGTTTCCCAAATTGCCGACTATGGATGTAAAATATCTTTCTCATCCCAAGGGTGCTTTGTGCAGGATCTCCGGTCCGGGAAGCGGATTGGGCAAGGCCATAGGAAGGGAGATCTTTATTTTATGGATAACTTAATGCTTCCAAATACCTCATTTTGTACTTATGTCCAAGACAAAAATATTGAAACTTGGCATAAAAGGCTTGGACACCCAAGTTACTCTAAAATGTATCTTTTTCCTTTTGGAAACAAGTTTTGTAAAGAAAAAGATATCAATTGCAAAGATTGCATTTTTGGAAAAATGAAGTCTATTCCTTTTCCTGTTAGAACCTTTGTGACAACAAGACCTTTTGAATTGGTGCATTCCGATGTATGGGGACATCTCTGGTTCTATCCAAAGGTGGTTATTCATATTATGTTACCTTTATTGATGATTATACTAGATATGTATGGATTTATTTTCTTAACCTTAAATCGGAAGTGTTTAACTTCTTCAAAGAATTTCATGCAAAAGTTCAAAATCAATTTCAAAGTCACATATCCATTCTTAGATCCGATTCGGGTGGAGAATACTTATCAAATGAGTTTCAATCATATTTAAAACAACATGGCATTTGTCATCAAAAATCTTGTCCAAGAACTCCTCAATAAAACGGCCTAGCGGAAAGAAAACATAGACATATTTTAGAAACCACTAGATCATTACTCATTTCTAAAAATATTCCTAAAAGTTTTTGGGCCGAAGCCGTGTTAACCTCCACCTATTTAATCAATAGAATGCCATCTTCAAAATTGAACAATATCTCTCCTTATGAAAAGTTTTTCAATATGACACCCGATTACAATCGTCTTCGTATTTTTGGGTGTAAATGCTTTGTTCTTTTACATAAAAGAGATAAATTGTCACCTAAAGCAATAGAATGCGTATTTTTAGGATATGGTGAAAATTAAAAGGGCTATAGATGCTTTGACTATAAAAACAATAAGTTATTTGTCTCCAAAGATGTGACATTTTTAGAAGATGAAAATGGATTTGAAATATTGGAAAAACCAAATGAAATTGATTATATGTTTATCAATGATCTTTTAGAAGATTCAAATAATGACTCTTTGAGTCATCCAAAATTTTTAGAAAATACTCATAATAATGATTCTCATGATAATGATATATCACCAACTAATGGTGACAATCTCCAAGTATACACTCGGCGTGAGGAAGCACAACCTATTAGTGCTTTAGAAAAATTCTTGCGGCTTAATGAACCCCTAGAAGAAACCTCCCTTAGGCGATCTTCTAGAGAATCAATTCCACCTAATAGGTTTGTCTCATATGAAACTCTCTCACCTAACTATAGAGCTTGTCTAATAGCCTTGCATTCTTACTATGAACCTTCCCATTATAATCAAGCAAGAAATATTCCTCATTGGGTTGAAGCAATGAAAGTTGAACTAGATGCTTTAAATAAGGCTAAAACTTGAGAAATAGTTCAACTTCCTCCAAATAAAAAAGCTATAGGATGTCGGTGGGTCTACAAAGTCAAAACAAAAAGTGATGGTTCCCTAGAACGTTATAAAGCTAGATTAGTTGCTAAGGGATATTCACAAGAATATGGCATCGATTATGAGGAGACTTTTGCCCCCGTGGCTCGCATGACAAGCGTTAGAACTCTAATTATTGTAGCATCATCTAAGAAATGGCCTATATTTCAATTAGATGTTAAAAATGTCTTTCTTAATGGTCAGTTGAATAAAGAAGTATATATGGACCCTCCGTTGGGAATTAGTGTTAACCAAGGTCAAACTCTTCGATTATTAAAAGCTTTATATGGCCTTAAACAAGCCCCTAAGGCTTGGTATGATAGATTTAGTGCTATCATGTTACAATTGGGATTTCGTTCATGTTATACTGACACTGCACTTTTTGTTAAACGTGCAGGTAATAGTATCATCATCCTTCTGCTTTATGTTGATGATATGATCATCACTGGCAATGATGAAAGTGGTATTATTAATGTTAAAAATATGTTAAAACATAATTTTGATATGTCTGATTTGGGTTTTCTCAGGTACTTTCTTGGTATAGAAGTAGCATACTCTCTTCGAGGGTATATTTTGTCACAGATGAAGCTTGCTGCAGACATATGTTCCAAATCTGGGATTTCAGACGACAAAAAGGTGGAGACTCCTGAGGTTATCAATGTTAAACTACGACTGGAGGATGGAGTTCTGCTGGATGATCCTACGCCCTACAGGCAACTCATTGGCCCCCTCACCTATCTGACTATCAGCAGGCCTGATATTGCTCATGTTGTGCACTCTGCAAGCCAATTTCAGCATGCCCCTACATCTGTGTATATGAGTGTTGTGCTTCGGATCATTCGATACATCAAAAATACTTTGACTAAAGGGCTATTCATATCCTCACTCTCTTCCTTAGATTTACTCGCTTATACTGATGCTGACTGGGGAGGAAACCCAAATGATCGAGTCTCAACTACTGGCTTTTGTGTTTTCTTAGGAGATTCGCTAATTGCTTGGAGATGCAAGAAACAGCAGAAAGTCTCATTGTCTTCTACTGAAGCAGAATACAGGGCTATGGCAACTACTACAATGGAGCTTGTGTGGCTTCGAAGTCTTCTTCAAGATATGGGAGTCGAAATTACCGGTGTTTCGAAGCTTTGTTGCGACAACAAAAGTGCAATCTATATTGCCAGCAACCACACCTTTCATGAGAGGACTAAACATATTGAAATGGACTGTCACTATGTACGTGATGAATATCTTCGAGGGACAGTTACACTGCAATATGTCACTTCGGAATATCAACTTGCAGATTTCTTTACCAAAGCACTTTCTGCTCCTCGCTTCTTGTTCCTTCTTGGCAAACTTTCGGTCATCTCCCCGTAAAGTTTAAGGGGGGGTGTTAAGACATATGTAATAATACATATATATATATATAAATATAGATGTATTCACCATAATACCCGATAGGGGTATTATGGTCTTTTCATAAGTACCCAATAGGGGTACTTGTTTTATTCCTTTTATTTTTCTGTTTTTTATTTTTGTTTTTTTTGTTTTTTTTGTTTTTTAGAATGTTTATTGGGATACGAAAGGGGCCCCACAATGGAGTCGTTGGGGCCCCCAACGGTCACAATTGTGACCGTTGGGGGCTCCCAACGACTCTATTGGGAGCCCCCTTTGGTCTCCCTTTGCTTATAAATAGGGGGAACCCCCTTGTATCTTGCATTGCTTTTAGAGAGCTCATCTCCAATAAAAGGGATATTATTTTTATGTGTGTAGCCTTGTTATAAGGCCCTTCGTATATCCCTTGGTGGATTTCCTCTCTTATGCTTGTTTCGTTTGTCTGTGTTGGACATAGTGAATGCATTGGCATTCTTGGATTCTTCCGCATACTTCATTACACAATCATCTCTAATATAACAATAAGGCCATAAAAAAGGATTGATGCATCATATAACTTGTGATGGATAGAAGATAAATGTCATAAAAAGGCAATGAACTCTTAGGGAAATCATTTTCTAAATATGTGATTTTACAAAGAGGGTTGATTCAAAGGTTAATCACAACAATATGCCTTATAACAATAATTTTGCATAAACACGAAATTATGTTCAATCATGATCATTATCAAAAAGACTTAATAAACACAACATGAAATATATATAAGCAATGTTATGTGTGAGAACGGATTTGGAATAATCCAAGAATCAAATCAAGCCTTTATAAATTGCAATTATATGCATACCAAGATGTAGAATAGCAATAATCTTAAATGAGTAAATTTAGGACAACATGTAACAAGGTATTGCGGAAGCACTTATAACGATAAAAGAAACAATCTCACAAGTCCATTAAGGGACAAAAAACAAGCCCTAAAGAAGGCAATATAAACATCTCTTTATTGAAAAGATAGTACCATGTGAAAATGTCTATGAAGAGACAATACGCATAAGCATAAATACTTTATAAAAGAAGTGCACGAAGATACTCTCACAACACTTGAATAAAATACGCAAAAAGCGTAAAAAGTAGCAAACATACACTAGTGCATGTATTTCATAAAAAGAGCAAATGCTTGAGTCTCTCAAGCTTTCATAAAGATGGTAATATTTAAGAAATCTCATAAATACCAATATTGTTATTTAAAAAGAAGCTTATAGCAATCATGAAATCTTCTCAAAGAGTATATACTCATAAGAAGATTCACAAGGATCAAAAGGCCTCTCAAAGAGAGATCCAATACAAAAAAAACAAATCCCCAAATGAGGGTACATACGAAAGGAAGAGGGAAAACTTTATTAAAGTAGAGAAAATACCAAAAAGAATAATAAGATTGCGTTATGGCATAAATCTATAAACAAAAATTCATAATATTATATGACTTAATAGATTATAACCAACTCTTAATGTAATAAGTATGCAACATTAATGAAGACCATAAATTTTATAATAAAGCATATTCTTGAAATTGAATTGAAGAATGTAAAAAGAATAACCATATTTTATGAGATCATTTTTAAAACTTAATTCAACCGGTATTATAAAATGTCGTCTTAATCAAACATTGCTCGTATGAAAAAGAACTCATTAGGTAGGAAAATAAAACATTATTTTTCAAAGACACATGTTATTATGAAAAGCCTCATATAGGACATTTTAGATGGTAAACACATACCTTTAATATGAAATAATTATGATGAGAGTATGTGAGCAATGCTACATATCTCACAAACATTTTACTTCTAACATAACTTTCTTTAAAAAACTTATTTTTCAAGAAAAGACATACAAAAGAGAATAATATAAAAAGTTCAATGGAATGTTAAGAATCCAAACTCATAATGACAAGGAGAACACATATGCAAAAACATATCTAATTCTTTATAATGCACAATACTTAAAGAGATATAATGCATACCAAATAATTTTAAGAAGCAAAAGAGAGAAACGAGAATTTCACCATTCTTCTTTAAAATTTCTTGAATAGCATGCTTCCCAATGCAACAAAGAGCAACTCGATCCCAACCTTGCTCTGATACCATGTAAAGAAACGGCTTTGAATACATTAGGTTCAATAATGAACCAATACACATGCACATGAAGTGCGGATATACCCACTAAAGGGGAAAACACAAGCACATAATGTGCTAACACATAAACCCACAATAGGGGCAAAAATGCCTATAAGGCATAAGTTAATATTATTAAAGAGAAGAAGGGTGTAACACCCATTACAATGGAGCAAAAACTCCTCCAAGAAGTAAGAAAATACAAAGGGGAAAGCCCCTATTTATGCACAAAGAAGAGAGGAAAATGAGAGGCCAAAAGGGGCTCCCCATAGAGACGTTGGGAGCCCCCAACAGTCACATTTGTGACCGTTGGAGGCCCCAACGACTCTATGTGCGTGTCGTAAAGAATATTTAAAAATCAATTTAAGCTATTTTTTTACATTTTATTAAAAATAATCGATTCAAGTCAGTATCGTTATCAATTTTTTGACGATACAATAAGCATCGACCGATCCAGGCCACCCATACTGACAACATTGGTTTTTTCTACTCGTTAATCTAGCGAGGACAATAATAAGCTGAAGGCGAAGGACAAGATGGCTCTCTATCTTATCAAAATTTTTACTGCTTTTTTATAGTAAAAAGCAGATGTAATGGGTCTCAAACTTCGATATCACTACATTGAACTCAATTGAGAGAGAGACGAATGTTGGGTGCGCAGTTCACTTTATGCTCTCCATTGTCGACTCTCTTTGGTGCACAAAATCATCGAGTGTTGTGTCGTTGAGAATTAAAGAGTGCCTACAAGGGCAGGGTACCCCTGACGGCAAACTGCCACAAGGGTTACAACAATGTCGTCCATCAAGTTGGCCTGTGTTGTTAAAATATGTGTACTCTTACACATATATGTATATATATATATAAATATATACATATATGTGTGCAATACCCGATAGGGGTATTTCTGTCTTTTTGCATTTGCTATATAGTTGTTTTTAGAAAACAACTATTTATTTTTTAGAATTAGTTCACATTTTTATTTTTTATTTTTTTGTTTTTTATTTCACGCAAATGGGGGGGGGGAACCCCCGGACCCCCCTTATATATATTACATTTTTGCCCCTATCGCACCCCCGCACCCGGGTTTTTTGGAAGTACAGAATCCCCGCACCCGCACTCATGTGACATAGATGTCAACGAATGGATAAAATCGCACATGAAGGTGTGAATAAACATCTATTGTCTACATATAATGACACTCAAAAAACAAGTGTATCAACGACTAGATCAAGAGTATAATCTCAATGCCAACAAAAAGCTAAAAACACACACAAAGGTGTGAACAAACATCTCTTGTATATAAAATGACACTTAGATAAGAGGTATAAAAAAGACAAGACACCCGAGGTAAGAAGGCTTGTAATGAAAATGTCATTAATAAGAATATCAATTTTAACAATCTTTCAAAACACCATGGTTTCAAAAATAAATAGCCATCACAGATAAACAGAGTTATAAGCATCCATAATAATAATGGCCATACAACAAATGAGTGAAACATCACACTCAAATCCAGAGATCAAACAACTATCAGTTAGAGTCAAACCATTAGTTGACAATCTAAATTGACATAAAACGAGGTACACACAACTCACCCCAACAAACATCTATGAATCAACAAAAGCATATATAGATACAAAGGCCAATCAGCTATCAATCAGATCTAAGATTGGTGTCAACACAACACACATAAACCTTGATAATTACATATTGATAAGATGATTTGAGGTGTACACATAACTCACCTCAACGGCTAACTCAGAATAGCAACAATAATGAGTTCAAAGGTCAATCAACATAATCAGACCAAAGACAAGTGACAACACATCACTCATAACCCTTGAAAATCTAGATTAATAAGATGACATAAGGTGCACATACAACTCACCTCAACGGCTAACCCTGACCCAACAACAAGGCCAAGAGGGATGATGCATCATATAAAATCTTGTGATGGACAAATCAAAATGCCATAAAAAGGAAATACATACTCACATAATTCAATCTTCAAATAGGTGAGTTAATATCAAATATCTTATTTGAAAAGACAAGTTTTAAATCAAATCCAAAAAAGTTAGGTAAAAACATTTGTATAAAAATTAGTGCAATCATATGCACAACAATATGTCAATGGATACAATTATATGCAATACAAGATGTCTCATGACAATTTCCATAATCTTGAATAAGCAAATAACGAGTCATGCCCAATATAAGCACTCTTCATAGAGGTGGTAGAATTATAAAGTTTGAGAATCCTTCAAAAGATCAAAAATCCATCAATGAGAATCAAGTGCACTAAGCACATCTCATACAAAAGATCAATAAATCTCGTTAAAGAGACAATAACGCATGTGACTAAGAAGTTAGAGCTAAATCATAAGTCTATAATGAAGCAATTGAGGAAAATCAAATGGAGATTCCCCAAGAGCTATATAGATCCACATATACATGATCACACTAAACAAGAGATTTTTTTCATAATGTAACATTTTTTAATAAGCATGATGTATAATATCAATACGCAAGAGAGAAATCACAAAAGATAAAACACATTTTTATACGATAACAAGTCATGTTTATGCCTTTCAATAATTAAGGCATATAAAAAAAAATCTTAATCCAACACATGTCATGTGAAAATAATCTTTACTTAATAGAGCAATATTGCTCAAATATATATGAAATAACATATTAAAAAAGGCCTCATTAAAAATAGATCACGATAAAAGATTATGCTTGATCATATCATAATATATTAAAAATTTTCAAATATAGCCCATATATATGTCAAATATAAATTTTAGTATTTTCCAAAACACATAATATTATATAAAGTTACATATTCAACTTGAGTGGATAACTACAAAGTTGTTCTCTAAGGAACACACTCACAATACCCACAAAGGGAACCAAAAAAGAGGTGTTCTAAATAAACACAATCACAAAATCCTACAAGAGGATACACAATAAGGCACAATATAAAAATAAATATTTTTTATCAAATGAAATGAGTGTGTAAAAGCATATGCAAAATATAGTTTTTCACTACACATATCCATAATCTAAGATATATCAAAACACCACAATTTCCACGTACTTTACAAAAATATTTATTTTTAACATAACTCTGCTTTAAAACTTACCATACATATAAAAAACAAGAAGCCAAAGATACATACCGGAATATGAAATCTTTGAATCCGTTTCATTTATTAATACGAATCATTTTCAAGACCGATGCCTTGCTCTGATACCATGTCATGAAATGGTGTGGATTCCAATGCACCCCATGATGATCTCCAAGACTCAAAACATTATACATTTAAACAACTTAAAATTAAAAGACACATAACAAAATGTAAATAAATAATTTTATTCATAATGAACATTAAAAGAAATACAAAATAAAATTACATTCAAGCCTCATTACAATGCACTCAAAGAAAAATAATACGCAACCCTAATACTACCCATCACTCTCTCACCTTACACATTGACACACACTCTTTATTTATAGAGGAGAAAAGAAAGAAGAAATAAAGGAGAGGAAGCTTTCTCAAAAGCCAAAGAAAGAGTCTTCCCAATGGCTAGAACTTCTAGCCGTTGGGACTAAGTCAACTTGTTTGATTTAGTCTCAATATATATATATATATATATACATATATATATATATATAATATACATATTGTATGTATATAAAGATATATATACATATACATGTGAACGTATACATATATACTATACTATATACATAAATATGCATATGTATAAATAACAATATACATATATACATATGTATACGCATATATATACAAAAATGATACATTTAATCTTAAGACGTAGTGTGCACGATGCACAGTTTGGGTGTTTTTCACCTTATTGTGTACCATGTTTGTGTGTGCATTGTGGGAATATGTGAATCCTTTTTTCGTTTTTCTATTTTTCTGTAAATAATGTAAATCTACAAAGTGATGATGAATTTGTAAAAATGTCTACAAAGAGACAATACGCATACAAGCACAAATACCTCACAAGAGATATACACAAAGGCACTCAAATAACACTTGAACAAGTCCGCACAAAGGCGTAAGAATATATAATCATGCATAAAGGCATGAAAAGGAAAATATATTGAAAATATGACAAGAGCTTGATCTCACAAGCTTGAGGAAATACAAGGGGAAATCTCCTATTTATATACCACAAAAGGAGCCACCTAGGGGTATCCCAAAGGAATCATTGGGAGCCCCCAACGGTCACATTTGTGACCGTTGGGGGCTTCCCAAAGACTCTTTGGGGAGCCTTCCTTAGGTGGCACAAACTACGAAAAGAAAAAAGAAAAGAAAATAAAGAAAAATAAAAGAATAAAAAAATACAATCATATTTCAAATGGAATATGCGTAAAATAGGAAATTATAGAAATACCCTTTTTGGGTTATTATGAGAAATATATATATATATAGAGAGAGAGATGTATATGTATCTCTCTATATATATACGAATATATATACGTACATATAACGAGATCAAGGATTACATTTTAACACCCCCCCTCAAACTTACGGTGTGATAACCGCAAGTTTGCCAAGAAGAAAATTAAATCTAGGCGAACAAAGAGCCTTAGTGAAGAAATCAGCCAATTGGTACTCAGACGTCACATACGGGAAAGCAATGACCTTCTTCAAGTATTCTTCCCTGACATAGTGACAATCAATCTCTATATGCTCCGTGCGTTCATGAAAAGTATGATTCTTGGCAATATATATTGCACTTTTGTTGTCGCAGCATAACTTTGTTGACTCTTTAATATAGACTCTCATGTCTTCTAGAAGACGCTGAATCCACACAATTTTCATGGTTGTGGATGTCATGGCTCGATATTCAGCTTTGGTGGAGGACAAAGAGACCTTTTGTTACTTCTTGCACCTCTAAGAAACCAATGATTCACCTAAGAAAATACAGAAACCAGTGGTAGAGTGATGGTTATTTGGGTCACCTCCCCAATCAGAATTAGTATAGGCAATTAACTTTAAATTCAAAAGATGCAAACAAAAATAATCCCTTATTTGCATTTTCCTTTAAGTATCTGATGATGCAAAGAACGGCACTCATGTGAACCGTTGTGGGAGCATGTTGAAACTGACTGGCAATATGGATTGCATGTGACAAATCAGGCTGAGTGATGCTAAGATACATTAGCGAGCCTACCAGTTGTCTATAAGGAGTAGGATCGGTCAGAGGAATTTCGTCATCGATCTTCATTTTTGAGCCCACTATTTCAGGAGTTTCGCAAATTTTGTCATCTGAGATTCTTGACATGTCAATAATCTCAGAAGTAAGTTTAGTTTGAGATAGAAAATAACCACGTTGGGAGTAAGCAACCTCAATTCCCAGGAAATATGTCAGAAACCCTAAGTCTGACATTTCAAATTTCGAAGTCAAGACGGATTTGATATCCTTGACTCCTTTGACATCTTCACATGTTATTAACATACCATCAACATATAACAATAATATCACAATACCTGCATCGAATTTTCTAATAAATAATGCAGTGTCTGTATAACAGGAAGAGAATTCATTTTTTAACATAATATTGTTAAATCTGTTATACCAGGCTTTGGGTGTCTGTTTCAAACCATAGAGAGCTTTCCGAAGATGAAGAACTTTATCTTTAGGAACTTTCATACCTGGTGGGGCATCCATATAAACTTCTTCGTTAAGATCACTGTTTAAACAACCATTTGAAAAATGTTTCATTTTTTAATAGACGCATTTGTAACCATCCGTGCTACGGGTGTAAATGTCTCTTCATAATCAATTTCATATTCTTGACCATACCCTTTCGCGACTAAGCAAGCTTTATACCTCTTCAGAGATCCATCGCTCTTAGTCTTAACTTTAAACACCCAACGACAACCTATAGTTTTCTTTCCAAAAGGTAGAGATTGAAATTCCCATGTGTTAGCTTTCCTAAGAGCTTTGAGTTCATTTTCCATAGCTTCTTGTCATTCAACACATTTTTTGGCTTTCTCAAAATATTTTGGTTCAAAATAAGAATGAATGGCACTAGGACAAGCTCTATACTTAGGTGAAAAAGAGTCAAAAGAGACAAATCTTGTTAGAGGCTTCCTAATTCTTTCAGATCATTTGGGATCATGTGTGGGAATAGAATCACTATATTGCTCAATTGCACTTCTGAAAGTATTTCTATCTCTACGCGAATAGGTTATTGGGTCATTTGTTGTTTTGTCTTCTTGAGTACTAGGTGAGTTGAAGTCATTAATGTCTACTTCATTATCATTATCATGGTTTGATGATATTTCATATCACTAGACATATCATCATTACTAGATAATAGGTCAAATAAGAATGAATAGTCAACATTTTCGTGGTGAGAATCATTCTTTTCAAAACCACTCTCATTTTCCAAAAAATGTCACATTTCTTGAAACATATAACTTATCGTTTTTAAAATTGTAACAGCGAAAGCCTTTTTGAGTCTCGAAATATCCAAGAAAGACATAGGGAATAGCTTTAGGTGAAAGTTTATCATTTTTATCTGTAAAAACAAAACATTTGCAACCAAAAAATCGCAATATGTTATAATGAGGTTCCCTTTTATATAGTGTTTTAAAAGGAGAGATTTTACCCATATTTTTAGATGATAAACGATTGATAAGATAGACAGATGCAAGAGCCGCTTCGGCCCCAAAAAAAAATTGAATATTTTGAGCTATAAAAAGAGTTCGAGTGGTTTCAATGATATGTTATGTTTTTTTTTTGGCCAACCCATTTTGTTGAGGGGTTTTAGGACATGACCTTTGATGAACAATACCACTATCTTCAAGATACTTCTTGAATTCATTTGAGAGATACTCAACTTCGGAATCGGTTCTAAATATCTTTAAGTCGCTATTAAACTAATTTTTAATCATCACATGATATGATTTAAAGCATGAAAAAACTTCATACTTATGTCTAAAAAAATATATCCAAGAGTACCTAGAAAAATCATCCACAAAAATCACATAATAGGCAAACCCTCATTTTAAAACTACAAGTGTCGGTCCTCAAACATCCCAATGAACAATTTTAAAAGGTTTAGAAGTAAACATGGATCGTTGTTCAAAAGGCATACTTCTCATTTTTTCAAGAATGCAATCATTACAAGAGAGTATCTTTACAAAGATTTTTAGCAAAATGCAAACAAGATAATTTGGTGATATTGGGATGACCAAGTCTTTTGGGACCAACATTTATATTTTTATGTTGGGCAACATTAAAAAAAAAAAATTAGAAACTTGGAGAGAGTCCATATAATATAAGTCTCCCTTCCTAGAGCCTTCCTCAATCAATTTCCCGGACCGGCGATCCTGTATTAAACATTTATCAGAGGAAAATTTAATATCACATCCATGGTCCGAGAATTGAGAAACGAAAAGAAGGTTCAAGTTTAATTTTGGTATAAATCTAATTTGGAGGATGAAAAAGTTTTTAGTTTCAAAATTCCCAACACCTTTAATTTCAAGAGAAGTCCCATCCGCAGTAGAAACAAAAGATGGAGAAGTATTTTTTGAATATTCGGAAAGAGAATACATGTTTGGGGACATATGAAAAGACGCACCTGAATCCAAAAGCCAAGAAGTTCTACCTGGAGGAGAGAAAGAAGATACGGCGGCTCCCGAGATGGCTCCCTTGAGGAGAGGTTAAAGGGCCTCCACAATTTGGTTTAGTGAAAGAGATCCACTTAAAGAGGTCTCCTCTTTTTGCGGCTAAGAAGTGGTGGCCATGGCTAACAACTTCCACTTGGGACAAACGGGTTTGATATGCCCCGATTCTTTACAAAAATGGCAAATAATTTTGCTATAATCCTTTTTCCCACCTTTTCCACCATTTCCTCCTTGATTTTGATTTTTAAAATGTGGGGGACGATAGGTTCTTAAATTGATTTCGGGTCTAGACACCGCATTGACCCCATCGTTGTCTTCGGAATTGGATGAAACCGCAAGAAAATTAGACCTTTGCTTACTTATACCTATACGGGTTTCTTCCCCGCTTAATTTGGTGAGAACATCCTCAAGAGAAGTGGAAGTGAAAGAAGACAAAAGAGAAGACCTTATTTGCTCAAATTTGGGTCTTAGCCCATTCAAAAAATTGAAGAATCGATCTTCTTCTAATTGTTTGTGATGAAGTTCAATCACCTCTCCACTCCATTTTGGTTCGAGCATAGCAAGCTCATCCCAAATAGAAGAAAGTTCAGCGAAATATTTCCTAATGGTCATTTCGCTTTGAAGAAGAGTTAGGGCCTTCTTTTGAAGATAATATTTATGGGACAAGTCCCTAAAAGTATACATTTTCACAAGATACTCCCATGCTTGAGAAACCTTTTTAAATTTGATAATATTCGCGTTGATTTTGGTCTCAACAGAAGAAAAAATCCAAGAAAATATTTTGAAATTCTTCATTTCTCATTCATTATGCTTTTTCGAATATTCCTCAAGGGCTTTGGTTCTTTCCTCCCCTTCAAGGATCTTAATTTCACCTTTCTCCATCAAGGTGATTTTTTGTTTTGGTTCCGGAATTGTGCCTTGCACATAACCCCAAAGACCTTTCCCGTTTATGTGAGCCTCCATGTTTCCGACTCAAACATGATAGTTGGAGCCATTGAGTTTAAATCCAAAAGAGAAATGACTCTTTTTCACTCATTAGAGAGGAAAGATGGAAGAAGAAATATGTACCGCAATAAGATTTTTAAGTCTTGTCGTAATGCCCTTCTAAAATAATGAAGGAAGAGAAGCCCCCACTGCAATCTCCAAGAAGCCAAAGGCACGTTTTCGAGGCACCCAAAAAACTAAGAAACACACGATCTTCAATATTTAACCAAGCTTTGATACCATGTAAAAATGTCTACGAAGAGACAATATGCATACAAGCACAAATACCTCACAAGAGATGTGCACAAAGACACTCAAATAACACTTGAACAAGTACACACAAAGGCGTAAGAATATATAATCATGCACAAAGGCATGAAAAGGAAAATATATTGAAAAATATGACAAGAGGTTGAGCTCACAAGCTTGAGGAAATACAAGGGGAAGTCTCCTATTTATACACCACAAAAGGAGCCACCTAGGGGGCTCCCAAAGAAGTCTTTGGGAGCCCCCAACGGTAACATTTGTGATCGTTGGGGGCTCCCCAACGACTCTTTGGGGAGCCTTCCTTAGGTGGCACAAACTACGAAAAGAAAAATAAAAAAATAAAAAAATACAATCATATTCCAAATGGAATATGCGTAAAATAAGAAATTACAGAAATATCTTTTTCAGGTTATTATAAGAAATATATATATATATATATAGAGAGAGAGAGAGAGAGATATGTATACACATATACATATATACTATGTATATATGTATACATCTCTCTCTCTCTCTCTCGCTCTCTCTCTCTCTCTCTCTCTCTCTCTCTCTCTCTCTCTCTCTCTCTCTCTCTCTGTATATGTATATATATACACGTACATATAACGAGATTAAGGATTACATTTTAACAGAATTTTCTCATTAATCTTCATTTTAGTGTTGTGTAAGACTTTAAGGTATTATTAAAAAGAAAACAAAAAATTTAGGTCCTAACCCGTCCGAGTTACCGAGTCGACCCGCTGACCCGCGAGTCAAGGGTCGGGCAATCCAAGTCCGAGTAACGGGTTCGCCAACTATGGTTGTAAGGAGAAAGCTAGGTTTTTTCACTTGCTATTTGACCATATTATATTTATACCACAACTTTGACCAAATGCAATATGCAAAATGTCATGTACACAGTTTGTAAAGACTTTGTCCAAAATCTTGTAGGCTCAAGGGTGGTGAACAGTAGGATACTCAGATGTTGGTTGGACAGGAGACCCCCACAGAAAAAAGTCAGTTTCATGCTATTGCATATTTTTGGGGCTGAATCTAATCGCTTGAAAAAGCAGAAGACAGCCGATAAAAGTAACAGTTGCATGCTATTGAACACAGTTTTATAATTAATTATAGAAAGAATAATCCTAACAATCTTAAGATTGAATTTTTCCTAAAGCATCAATTGTGTAAATTATACAACCCTGTATAGGTATCTATAAATGTGAACTATATGCACCCCATAAGTGCATATAATTTTAACATAAGCATTAGAAAATAGTGCTTATGGATACATATTCAAGAACAAGCATAGATGCATGGGCATGCATATGCAACGGATTAATAGATAGCTTGAAGCATAATATTGTTTTTTTTACATGTCCATTGGTTTGTGCACCTGCATGTGTGTGTATCATTCTCAACAAGCAAATCTGCTTTCCTGGCCTTGCACTCCCCTGTTCCCACTAACAACCCTGCACCCACTTCCACTCCCAACAACTATAGCATGGGTTTAGCAATAATTCTCATCAAATTACCTAGGAAAGTTTAGCAAATATATTCATTCCAACAGTTGTACTGTGGACAAAATGTTGAACAGACTTTATGAAACAACCATAAGTATGAATTGCATAGATTTATACATCTCATGTCTTATTACAGGTTTTGTATCCAAAAAATGTCATATTTCCAGTGAAGCTGAACTGATAGAAGAATGAATACCTGGGAGTCCAAGGGATCAGCTTCCCGTGAAACAAGATGTTGCAAACTGACAATCACATTGGATGCAGCTAATATTGGGTCTATCGAATGCTGAGGAATTGCTGCATGACCACCTTTTCCACTTATGACTGCTTCAAAAAAGCCACTTCCTGCCATAATTGGACCAGACCTAGATGCAACTGTTTCAATTGGAAAGGAAGGAGAGACATGCACTCCAAAAATAGCTTCAACATTCTCTAAAGCTCCATCATCCATCATTTTCTTTGCTCCAGCACCTCCTTCTTCAGCTGGTTGGAAAATGAGAACAACAGTTCCCTGTTGAAATTACACAAAGGGATAATGATGTTATTTCTTTTCAACATAAAATAAATGACTTCCTCATCATCAAAAAAATAAAATAAATGACTCACATTCAGGTCAAAGAGAAAATGGTTGAGAAGTGTAAGTAATATGAGGTTGTACCATATGTAATTTTAGTGTTTGTGCTACTGCTACCCTTTCTCATGTTTGTACATATCAATATTTAGGGAGGGTAGTTGTGCAGCCAAGAGGGGACGTCCCTTTAAGTTGTATTTCTTTCTCATTTTGGTAATAGAATGAAGCATCGAGTTTTCATCTCCTTTCCTATTTTCTCTTGCTTCTTCTTCTTTTCCCTATTGCTAACCTAATCCCTTTAGATCAAAGATGGTATCAGAGCAAGGATTGTGAAGATAAGGAGGAGGAGCTTCAGACTGCAGAAGAGGAGGTGCTGCTTCATTCTGGTCCTGTGTCTCAAACCAGTGCTGATGTCAGCATGATGCTGAAAATGATTGAGGCAGGTTTGGGTTTGCGAGTTTTGACTCTGGGTTGTGGTAGAGCTTGATTTTACAAGCCCTGTGAATCCAATCTCGTGAGTTTTTGTTGGACATCAGAATTTCTGTGATTTTTCTAAGATTTTGCAAAAAATAGTTGTGGTTGGACCAGATTTGAGTTTTCTATTGTTTCTGCTCAAATTGGTAGTTGTTGGTAAGGTAGATTGTTAGTATTCTGGTTGTTTTTCCCTCAGAAGCATTGTGGATGTGTGCTTTTGGCTTATCTTGGTGATTATGATGGATATGATGAAGTTTCTATAATAGTCTAGCAGGCGGTAACTTGTTTTTGTGCTATTTTAGATATTGTTGAGTGTTGGTATTACATTGAGCAGATTGATGTGCTATGGCAGTCATATGGTATAATAGTGTTGGCTGAGTTGTTTGAGTTTTGAGTGGTATCTTGTTGGGTTTTCTCTCTTGTATTTGGTACCAATAGTTGTGTTCTTTATACTTGTGACTAATTCTTGGCATAGTCTTGATTCGGCATGACTATATTCATTGCTCTCCAGCCGTATACAGTATATTTGTTTCATGTTGCAGTGGGTGTTTTCTTTGTGCAGCATGTTATTTTGTAGATTGGGGGTTGAGTGAATACGGAGAAGGAAAATATTCAGATTATCTTTGTTAATTTGACGAGACAAACTTTGACTATTGGGCGGAGTTTATGCAAACTATTATTAAGGGGTATGGATATATTGGGTTCTTAGATGACATCAAATCCAAGCCCAAAAAAGATGATGCCAACAATGAGGCAAGCATTGCAAAATGGGAGAGGGACAATGCTAAAGTGAAGTCATGGCTCTTGGGCTTGGTAGAGCATAATATTTCAGTGAATATCATAAAGTATGAAAATGTGTTACACATTTGTAGACAGTGGAGATGAGAAGCCTCTCTTGCCCACATACACCTTCGTAGATAGTGGAGATAAAGAGTCGGTTGTCCCTCGTGAGGCCAAACCACTTGAAACAAGGTCATTCGTCTTTGAAGCAAACCGCATCAACACGAAGCACACCACCCCCTGCCAACGGACCTTATACCAACGGTTCAGACTAAGGAGGTCAACACCATTGAAGAGCAGGAAACCTTCATTGTATGCCTTCGGCTAACTCAAGGCTATCTATTATTTGTCGAGGGGGACTTCTTCCTTGCTTATAAGTTTAATCAATACTGCTCGGTCACTTTTCTTGTAATATCGTGTATTTTCACACTTAGTTAAATTTGAGATTTCGAAAATTTGGTGAAGTATAGAAAAAAAAATCGTTTGATTCTCGATTTTTGGCCGATGCTTTAGAATCTAAGCTTGGCCCAGGTCCCATTCTCAAGACCTAAATGAGCCAATCAAAATGTGAGAAAAAGTTTTATTTTTTGATATTTAAATTTAAGCGAAATTCAAGCAAAATTTGGGTTATTTTCAGGCAAAATTTGAGTTATATATCGTTGGATGAGTCTCAAAATTCTGAACATAACAATATTTTATTTTTCTTGATTCGGGCTACGGTTGGCCCAAAAATCGCATTTTTTTCAAAAATTGAGTAGATTGACAGTTCGTATCCGGACTTGGATCAGATCGGATCTGATGGATTTGATCAAAATTAATATAGATTTGTACTCTATCCAAAATCCATATTAATCTGGATTTGATCCAGCCCAAGACCCATTTGGATTTTTGAGATGGATTTGGATCTTGGATCCAAATCCAAATCCATACCCAACGATTTTTCCAACTTTAAATTCATTAGAAACCTTTAAATTTGAGTTAATTAATGTTAAGAAGCCTCCCAAGTTAATTTGGTAATTTTTGGAAGTTTCTGAAAATTTATTTATTATTTAACATTAAATAATTAATTATTTAATTAATTTAATTCCAAAAATTTATTTTGATATTTGTTTAAGACTCCTAAACACACCTAGAAGGATCTAAGAAGGTTTGAGAGACTTAGAGTCCATTTGAAATAAAATTTTGAAAAGTCAACTTAAGAGTCCAAAAATTTTGAAAAAACCAAGAGAAAAAGGAGCCCATAGAAGGGAGAGTTCTCTCTCTCCAGCCCTTCTAGATGGGCTGGACAAGGGGGGGGGGCGTCCCCCCCTAGAACCTAAAAATAGTTCAAAAAAAAACAAAAGAAAGAGAAGGAAAAAAAGAGAGGAAGAGAAAGAAGAAGAAGGCTACCTTCTTCAATCATTTGTCGTTTCCACCATCAAATCAACGTTTCTTTTTCAATCTATGGTAAAGGTACGGGTTTCTCTCTTATTTCGAATGAGAAAAAGAGCATGGATTTGTATTCCATCCAATGTTTTGGTAAAAATACATGGGAAAGGAGTAAATCTAGATATTTATTTCAATAAGGATTTGATTTCTCTTTTTTTTTAAGTTTATTTTTGGGAAAAATTATAATTTTATGCTTGACATCGTGGGAACCTAAATCGGGACAGATTTTCCATGTTTGAAGTATGTGCAAATCTGGCCTAGATTTAGGGCACGTGAAATCTGAAAATTTTAAGGCAAAATCGTGGAGTGCATGTATGTTTTTGTGTACGAGTACGGGTGCGGCATAATTTTAAAAATTTTGGACATGAGGACTCGGTTATATATATTGTTGATTTCAGTCAACCCTAGATTGTATTTTAGAGAGACGAGAGAAAGAGAGATGGACGAGAGAGAGAGAGAGAGCTCAATTGTTCATTAACCCTAATCACCTATTTCAACAGGTGATTAGGTGGAACGAGATTACAAGTAGGCATACGTATTTATACAAAATTACGTATGACCACCCCAAGAATTATGAATATTAATATTTAACACTTTAACACTCCCCCTCAAGCTGGAGCATATATATCTATCATGCTCAGCTTGCTACAACATCTTGAGAAACCTGCACTTGCGAGAGGCTTGGTGAAGACGTCTGCAACTTGGTCTTCGGAAGTCACATGACTAGTAGAAATATGCCCCGGCTGCACTAAATCACGTATATAGTGACAATCAACTTCAATGTATTTTGTTCTCTCATGAAAAACTGGATTGTTAGCTATATAGGTGGATGCTCGATTATCACACATCATCAACATTGGGGATGGAATCATCACTTGTAGATCTTTCAGAATGGACCGAACCCACATTATTTCAGCAGTTGTTTGAGTCATAGCTCTATATTCTGATTCAGCACTGGAACGAGCTACCACAGTTTGTTTTTTACTTCTCTAAGTAATTAAGTTTCCTCCGACAAGCACGCAGAACCCTGTGGTGGACTTTCTATCATCGATAGCCCCTGCATAGTATGCATCTGAGTACGCAATTATATCAAGGTTGGAGCTTTGTTTATATAACAATCCCTTTCCATGAGAGGATTTCAAATACCTGAGAATCATCGTAGTTGTCTACCAATGCACTTGAGTAGGTTTGTCCATGAATTGGTTTATCTTGCTCATAGCTAAGAAGATATTTGGCCTTGTTACAGTGACATATAAAAGTTTACCAACCAAGGATCTAAAACTTCTACTATCAATAGGTTCTGCTTTTTCATCATACATATGCAGTTTAAGATCCATTGGTATATTGGCTGGTTTGGCGCCTAACATCCTTGTTTCCTGCAGTAGGTCAAATACATACTTTCTCTGTGATAGAACTAACCCATCACTGTTTCTAGCCACCTCTATGCCCAAGAAATATCTAAGAGAGCCAAGATCTTTTGTGACAAAGTGCTTCTGAAGATGAATCTTTGTGTCTGAGATGTCCTTTGCATTACTCCCTGTAAGAATAATATCGTCTACATATACAACCATAACCACAATACCAGAGGAGGTTTTCTTGATAAACAAGGAGTGATCTGAAGATGACCTGTTGAAGTCAAATGCAGACATAATTTCAAATAACTTCTAAAACCACACACGGGGACTTTGTTTAAGACCATATATGGCCTTCTTTAGTTTGCACACCTTGCTACACTCCCCCTGAATCTCAAACCCGAGAGGTTGCTGCATGTACACAGTCTCAGACAGATCCCCATATAAGAAGGCGTTTTTCACATCTAACTGACATAAACTCCACCCATAATGAACAACTACATATATGACCAACCGAATAGTTCCAAGATGGGCTACTGGAGAAAAAGTCTCAAAGAAGTCAACTCCATATGTTTGAGCATATCCTTTTGCGACCAACCGGCCTTGTATCTTTCGATTGAGCCATCCGAGTTATACTTAATGGTGTAGACTCACTTACATCAAACAATATCTGCATCAGTGGGAGGAACAACCAACTCCCATGTGTCGCATGTGAGCAAGGCATCCATCTCAACCTGCATTGCTTGCTTCCACTTAGGATCTAATAACGCTTGATGATGATTAAGTGAGACAGAAGTAGCAGATAAAGCAGAGATAAAATTCTTCATGTGAACCCCAAGTCGTGTCTCAGTAACAAACTTGGAAATAGGATGTAATGTGCATTGTCTTTTACCTTTTCTGAAAGCGATAGGTCTATCATCATCAACATTACACATCTCAATATTTTCAGGAGAACTTACTTCTGAAGAAGGCGATGATGTAGGTGTTGATTCAGGCGGTGATCTGCGAGTGTACACCAGAGGAGGATCATGATACCGAGAAGTTGGGGAATGCTGAGAGATAGTCTGAGAAACCAACTCTAAGGGAAAAGGAGGAATAGGAAGAGGCATGGTATCACCATGTTCATGTAATGAAGTGCTAATCGTGAGAGGTAAGAACTCCAAGAGCAAGCACGGAAGCACGCACATACACAAGAGGCCACTAGAGGGCACACAATAAACCACAAAAGGTGGTCAAGCACACAAAGAAGAAAAAAATATATTTCATTCACTAAATGCTTCACAAGAAGCTTGAGAGATACATGGGGGCATGCCCCTTATTTATACACAGCAAGGGACCCAAGGAGGGGCTCCCATAGGGACGTTGGAGCCCCTCCAACGGTCATATTTATGACCGTTGGAGGGGGGTCCAACGTCTCTATGTGGGACCCCCTTTAACAATAAAAAGAAAATAAAAAAAACAGAAAAAGGAAAAAGAATAAGAAAGGAAAAAGAAAAGGAAGCATATCTAGGATATGCGTGTACATGTGAAATGACATAAATACCCCTATCGGGTATTACAATATAAATATATATATTTATATATATAGATAGACATATAGACATATATATGTTAATATATATGTGTATATGTCATAATCTAAATATATAAATATATATATACAACATATTTTAACACCCCCCCTCAAATACACGGGGAAATCACCGAGAGTTTGCTAAGGAGAAATAAGAAGCGAGGCGATGGCAAGGCTTTGGTGAAGAAATCCGCCAGCTGATATTCAGTAGGAACATATGGGAGTTGAATGGTGCCCCGTAAGAACTCATCACGAACATAATGACAGTCCATCTCAATGTGCTTTGTTCGTTCATGAAAGGTGTGATTGCTAGCAATATAGATAGAGCTCTTGTTGTCGCAACACAACTTTGAAGGAGTTGAGAAGGAGACACCCATATCTTTAAGCAAGCGTCTTAACCATACAATCTCAGTTGTGGTAGTGGCCATCGCACGATATTCTGCTTCGGTAGACGAGAGAGAGAGACTTTATGCTGCTTCTTACACCTCCATGAGATAAGTGAATCACCAAGAAACACACAATAACCTGTGGTAGAAATACGATCATCGGGGTTACCCCCCTAATCGGAGTCAGTATACGCAAGTAAAGTAAGAGGTGAAGAAGAAGATAAGAATACTCCCTTAGTTATGGAATTTTTCAAGTATCTGATAATCCTCATTACTGCTGCCATATGAATAGTAGAGGGAGCAGTCTGAAATTGGCTTGCACTATGAACTGCATGAGAAATGTCGGGCCTGGTGATAGATAAATATGTTAGAGATCCAATCAGTTGACGGTAAGGCGTGGGATCTGCTAAAGGAGTGCCATCACTGGCTCTCATCTTGGCATTGATGACTTCTGGAGTCTCCACCCTTTTGTCATCTGTCAGCCCAGACCTAGCAATAATGTCAGAGGCAAGCTTCATCAGAGATAGGACATACCCCTTGGGGGAGTATGCAACTTCAATACCTAAGAAATACCTTAGAAAACCCAGGTCAGACATATCAAAATTTTTCTTAAGAATATTTTTAATAAGGTCAATACCTTTCTTATCATTACCTGTGATAATCATGTCATCAACATATAGCAATAAGATAGTTATGTATTCATTAGAGGATTTAACAAACAAAGCAGTATCGGTGTAACATGAAGAAAAGCCATTATCAAGCACTACTTTGCTAAAAAGATCATACCAAGCTTTTGGTGCTTGTTTAAGACCATAGATAGCTTTGTTCAACTTAAGAATATTTCCTTTCCCAATTTCAAGACCCGGCGGAGGATCCATAAGAACTTCTTCACACAGATTTCCATTTAGGAACGCGTTTTTAACATCAAGTTGATATATCGGCCATTGCTTAATGGAAGCTAGAGCAATTAGGGTTCGTACACTAGTCATCCTAGCTACAGGAGCAAAGGTTTCTTCATAATCAATCCCATATTCTTGGGCGTAGCCTTTTGCAAC
Organism: Nuphar pumila; assembly: GCF_984573655.1. Taxonomy (NCBI): domain Eukaryota; kingdom Viridiplantae; phylum Streptophyta; class Magnoliopsida; order Nymphaeales; family Nymphaeaceae; genus Nuphar; species Nuphar pumila. The sequence goes on from NC_143256.1 coordinate 100,522,685, forward strand.
CAAGCGAGCTTTGTATCTTTCTAGGGATCCGTCACATTTGGTTTTGACTTTATATACCCATCTACACCCAATTGCTTTTTTTCCTAGTGGTTGAGGAATAATGCTCCAGGTTTGGGCTTTATTAAGAGCCTCTAACTCAATTTTCATAGCTTCAATCCAATGTGGATGATCTTTAGCTTCCTTAAATGACGAAGGTTCATGGTATGAATGTATTAACATAAGGCAAGACCTATAATTTGGAGAAAAGGATTCATAAGACACAAATTTTTGTGGTGGCCTACTAGTACGAGAAGATCTCCTAGGTGGATTGTCGTCAATAGATTCTTCTAAGGAGAAGTCTTGAGAGTATCTGTCAATAGCAGGTTGATGTTCATTTCCTAACCGCCGGGTATATACATTTATATCATTTAGACTTTCATTTTGGGAACCATTATCTTGTTGTGAGATATCATTATAGTGTAAGATGCCATCACAAGTAGTATCACAAATAATTGCCTCAGGGGATTCAAGTCTAGGAGCTAAGTCAAATAGAAAAGAATAATCAATGTCTTCCCTAGAAGTGTGGATATCGAAACCATTTTGTTCTTCAATGAAGTTCACATTTCTTGACACATACAATTTATTATTTCGAATATCATAGCATCTATAGCCTTTTTTATTCTCACCATAGCCAATGAATACACATTCAAGAGCTTTAGAAGATAATTTATCTTGTCCTTGACTAAGTACAAAGCATTTGCATCCAAAGATTCTTAGTCTATTAAAATCTGGAGTAATTTGAAATAGTTTTTCAAAAGGTGAAATATTTTTTAAAGAGGAGGAAGGCATACGATTTATAAGATATGTTGCGGTAAGAAGGGCTTCGGCCCAAAAGTTTTTGGGAACTTTTTTTGACACAAGAAGAGTTCTTGTGGTTTCAATTAAATGTCTATGTTTCCTTTCCGCAAGACCATTTTGTTGCGGAGTTTTAGGACAAGAACGTTGGTGCACAATTCCATTTATTTTAAAGTAATTTTGAAAATCTTTAGACATGTACTCTCCTCCCGAGTCTAATCTAAATATGGCTATATTGTTTTGAAATTGGTTTTGAATAAGAACATGAAATTCTTTAAAATTAGTGAAGACATCGGATTTATTTTTAATAATGTAAACCCAAGTATATCTAGTAAAATCATCAATAAAAGAGACATAGTAAGAATAACCTCCTTTGGACATAACGGGTGTCGGCCCTCATACATCGGAATGCACAAGTTCAAAAGGTCTTTTTGACACAAAATTACTATGTGAATATGGAAGAGAGTGAATCTTTCCAAGAATGCAATCATTACATGTAAATGTATTTGTATTACAAAATTTTTTCAAAAATGGAAAGAGATTTAACTTGGAAATACTAGGATGTCCAAGCCTCTTATGCCAAGTCTCAATATCTTTAGTTTGGACATGATTACAAAATGATTTGGATGGCAAAGACAAAAAATCCATATAGTAAAGATCCCCTCTTCTATGGCCTTGCCCAATCCGCTTCCCGGACCGGAGATCCTGCACATAGCAATGAGTAGGTGAAAAGGAGACATTACACTCAAAATCGGTAATTTGAGATACGGAAAAAAGATTTAGGTTAAGTTTTGGAATAATACGGATTTTGGGAACAAAAAATTCTTTATTTTGGTCATAGATTTTCTCAAGATTTCCAATGCCTTCAACACCCAAGGATGTTCCATCGGCAGTGGAGACGTATGATTTAAATTTATTGAGACTTGGTTTTGACAAAAGTGATGCATTTGGGGTCATATGAAATGAGGCACCCGAGTCAAGAATCCAAGAGGTCATACCTGGAAAAGAGGAGATGGCGGCGCCGGACGTGGAGGGTGAAGACGATGATGAAGAGTTCATCTTTATGAATTGATGGAGAGTTTCAGTTAGATGAGCGATGGACTCCTTTATGTCTCCATCCTTCTTTGAATCTTCATTGGCGTTTGGAGGAGTTTCACCAACGGAAGCCACCTTCTTCTTGAACTTGGGGCAATCCGAACAAATATGGCCCGGTTCATTATAATTATGACAAACGATTTTCCTTCCTCCACCACCATTATTCTTCCAAAAATGTGGTGGTTTATATGTTCTTACATTGTTGCCGGGTCTAGACACGGCATGAACTTCATCAACATCTCGTTTTAAAGCCAAACGAGTTTCTTCTTGACATAAATCGGCTAGAATATCACTTAGAGGAGTAGAGGCCCTATGAAGAAGGGATCCTCTAAGTTGCTCAAATTCGGGGCGAAGCCCATGAATAAATTGAAAGAACCTTTCTTTTTCCATTTGCTCTTGCCTCATGACAATAGCACTACCTTCCCATTGAGGTTCGAGAAGGACAAGTTCATCCCATAGAGAGAATAGGGCACTATAGTAGTCCCTAATACTCATATCACCTTGCTTGGTAGCCCTTACCTTCTCTTGAAGAAAAAAATGTCTAGCAAGGTCCCTTTGAGTGTACATGCCTTTCATAAAAGACCAAGCTTCATTAGCCTTCTTGAATTTGGCAAGATTTGCACAAATCTTCAATTCGACATTGTTCATGAACCATGCTAAGATTTTAGCATGCTCACTTTCCCAATCTTCTATTTTAGAAGAATAGTCAAGGATAGCCTTCTCCTTTTCTTCTTCATTTAATGCTTTTTCCTCATCACCTTCAAATTTAGTCAACTTCAATTGTGGTTCCGGAACGGTTCCACATACATAACCCCAAATTTTCTTACCTTTGAGATTGTTCTCCATTGCGGCTGCCCACATGCGATAATTGGTCCCATCCAATTTGAATGAGAGATCGATTTTTGCATCCTTGTTTGCCATTTGTAGAAGACGACTAAGAAGGCAAGAAAGAGAAGGATATTGCTTGTCAAAAGAGGATCCGATGAAGCTTTTTCAACCAAGGCTCTGATACCATGTAATGAAGTGCTAATCGTGAGAGGTAAGAACTCCAAGAGCAAGCACGGAAGCACGCACATACACAAGAGACCACTAGAGGGCACACAATAAACCACAAAAGGTGGTCAAGCACACAAAGAAGAAAAAAATATATTTCATTCACTAAATGCTTCACAAGAAGCTTGAGAGATACATGGGGGCATGCCCCTTATTTATACACAGCAAGGGACCCAAGGAGGGGCTCCCATAGGGACGTTGGAGCCCCTCCAACGGTCATATTTATGATCGTTGGAGGGGGGTCCAACGTCTCTATGTGGGACCCCCTTTAACAATAAAAAGAAAATAAAAAAACAGAAAAAGGAAAAAGAATAAGAAAGGAAAAAGAAAAGGAAGCATATCTAGGATATGCGTGTACATGTGAAATGACATAAATACCCCTATCGGGTATTACAATATAAATATATATATTTATATATATAGATAGACATATAGACATATATATGTTAATATATATGTGTATATGTCATAATCTAAATATATAAATATATATATATATACAACATATTTTAACAGTTCAACATGTAATCTGGATGCAGTGGTAGAAAAAAAAGGAACAGATTCAAAGAAAGATACATCCACACTAATATACTCTCGACGAGAGATGGGATCATAACACTGGTAGCCTTTTTTATTTTTTGGATATCCAAGGAGGACACACTTGATGGCTTAGGCAGATAATTTATCACGGTTAGGTCCAAGTTTATGAACAAAGGAAACACATCCAAATACTTTGGGAGAAATCGGGAACAGTGGAGCATTAGGATAGAGAATTTGAAAAGGGATTTGTTCTTCCAAGGATGAAGACGGCATACGATTAATGAGATAACAAGCAGTGAGAATAGCATCCCCCTAGTATGAGGGTGGCATATTTGATTGCAACATAAGAGTGCGAGCAACATCGAGTATATGCCTATGTTTTCTCTCTACAACACCATTTTGCTGAGATGTATAAGCACAAGTAGTTTGAGGACGGATGCCACGATTTCAATAAAATTATAATAATTCATTGGACTTGAACTCGAGAACATTATCAGTGCGGATAATCTTGACAAGATAATGAAACTGAGTCTTTATTTCAATGACAAAAGACATAAGAATGGAGGCAACCTCCAACCATTCTTTTATTAAGAAAACCCATGTAAATCTGGAAAAATCATCAACAATAACTAAGTAATAACGACACTGAGATCGACTAGGTACTCTACTAGGTCCCCATATATCAACATGCAAAATCTCAAACATTGCTTGACTCGATGGGCTCTGACGAGAAGGAAAGGAGCTTTTGTGATGTTTGCCCAATTGACAGGCGTCACACTGAAATGAATGAGATGGAGAAATCTGAGGAATAAGTCTACGAAGCTTTGGCAAAGGAACATGACCTAGACGGAGATGCCACTGATAGGTACTGGAAGATGGCTCAGACACAGAATTCATGGATCCAACTGGCTGATGAAGATAATAAACATCACCCTCCTCATGGCCTCCACCAATCCTCTTCCCCGTCAGCAAGTCCTGAAAAATACAACACACAGGATCAAATATCACTCTACAGTTATTCTCCTTAGCAATACGACTAACAGATAGTAAGTTCTGAGGAAATGAAGGAGCATGGACATTAGTCAATTGAAGTGTGGGGGATATAGGAATGTTTCCCTGGCCTACAACAGGAGAAGATCTCCCATAAGCAAGTATAACATTGTGAGGTTCAACAATAGGATATAGCTTAGAAAAATTATGGGAAGTTCCACACAAGTGTCTAGAGGCACCCGAATCAATAATCCATCTACTACCTTGATAACTCAGGCTATCACCTGTAGAGCATGCCACATCAGCAACCGGCACAGGAGCACTCGAACTAGGAAGCCGGTGAGACACCAATTCATCGTACTTTGCACGACTGAGAATAACCGAATCACTGGAGGAGGTAGTGGGGTTCTCTGCCTCGAGTTTAGCAACTTGAGCCTTGGACACATTCGGTTTAGGTGATGGGATAGGAGGTCAACCAGTCTTATCCCAGCACCTATCTTCAAGATGTCCAAGTTTACCACAATATGTACATTGAAGCCTTCCTCTTCCTCCAGTACTGCGACAGCGACCTCTTCCTCGAAAAATCAAGAAAGTACCTCTTCCACGGCTTGAGGTGATTGCTAGAACTGATGTCTATGATTCAGATTGATTTTGAGGAAGAGTGATGGCAAGCCTACTCAGACAATTATAGGCTTCTGCAAGAGTAGGAACATCAGAACTAGTTAGCATTTGAACTTTGGCAACTGAAAAATCAGATCATAACCCTGTAAGGAACCGGGCAACCATAGTCTGCTCTTGATGGGTCTTCTGTTTGGTGCAACATAAGGGTCTGTATGCATTTAGCCTCTCAAAAGCATATTTAACAGAGGCATAGTATTGGGCCAAAGTTTGATCTCCTTGCTGCAACTGATAAATCTCCTGCTCAACTTGTAGAATACGACTCACATTGGTTTCATGAGAATATGTATCACGGAGATTGTCCCACATTTGTTTAGCTGAGGTGTAATAAATCAATCCATCAGCTATATGAGGTTGTACACTGTGAAAAAGGTGAACAGTGTTTCGGGTTTGGATCTTGTACCAGACCCGAGTTCATTCATGTATAAGTCCTCTATATTTTTACTTGTATTTCTACTTTTGCTCCGGGTTCGGATATTACACCAGACCTGACCCGACCCACAATGTAAACTTAAGCATATTAATACAGCCATTAGGTCACGATTTTCAGGGAGAAATCATGACAGCCGTGTTAAATTGTAATTTATAAGACAATGTATTTTCTATATATATTTTATATATATAAAAGAAAATACATATTTTTGTATATACAAGTAGATGAATAATATGTATATCTATTCATCTACTTGTATATATAATATATATTTCTTTATTGTATTGGCTGTAGAGGTATTTTAGTCATTTCTACATTTTACGCATATTCATGTTTTGTAATATAATTGTAATTCCTCCTTTTAATTTTTTTATTTTTGCAATTTTTTTCATTTCTTATTTTTGTTTTTTTTATATAATGTTTTTGTACACAGTCAGTGGCTGACTGTGTACAATGTACAAAAGTCAGCCATTGACTGTGTACACAGTTTTAAAAATATAGACGTTGGGTTGATTCCCAACGTCTCTAATAAGAGCTGTTGGGAATAGCCCAACGGTCTCTTAAGTTTGCTTATAAATAAGGGCTATGTGAGCCCATTGTATGCATGTATTAGAGTAAGGAGTTGTCTCCTTAAGCTTATAAATACTGTGCATTTATTGCACTTTCTTTGGTGTAAAGCTTATAAACACGAAGTATCAAGTTATTTGAAAACTTGATTATTTGCAAGGATTCTTCACATGGTATCTGAGCAAGGATGGAGAAAAAAAAAGGATTGTGTGGATTCTCACTTTTTCGGGTTCCTCGAAAAGCGTGCCCTCGATTTTTTTGGTAATTGAAGTGGATTCACTTGTTCATCCAATATTTTAGAAGACTCTTCTATCAAGAAAGGTCTAAAAATCCTTTGTGGTACATATTCTTTTTCATCATCTCTCCTCTCTAATGGGTGAAAAAGACTCTCATTTTTCTCTCGGCTTCAAACTCAATGGGTCCAACTATCACGTCTGGGCCGGAAACATGGAGGCTCATATTAAAGGAAAAGGGCTTTGGGGTTATGTTCAAGGCTCGATTCCCGAACCGGAGCGAAAGATAACCTTGATGGAGAAAGGAGAAATAAAAATCCTTGAAGGCGAAGAAAGAGTCAAGGCTCTTGAAGACTACACCAAAAAGCATGAAGAATGGGAGATGAGGAATTTTAAAATCCTCTCATGGATTTTCTCATCCGTAGAAACAAGAATTAACGCCAATATTATCAAGTTTAAGAAGGCTTCTCAAGCGTGGGAGTACCTTGAGAAGATGTACACCTCTAGGGACCTGTCTCATAAATATTACCTCCAAAAGAGAGCTTTAACTCTTCGTCAAGGAGAGACGACTATAAGGGAGTATTTTGCCGAACTCTCTTCTATTTGGGATGAGCATGCTATGCTCGAACCCAAGTGGAGTGGAGAAGCTATAGAGCTTCGTTATAAACAATTGGAAGAAGATAGATTTTTTAATTTTTTGAATGGGCTTAGGCCTGAATTTGAACAAATCCGATCTTCTCTTTTATCCGCCTTCACTTCCCCCCCTCTTGAAGATGTAATTACTAAACTAAGTGGGGAAGAGACTCGTATGGGTATAAGCAAGAACAACCCAAGTGTTCTAGCTACACCTTCCTATAATGAAGAAAATGAAGGAGTTAATGTCGTCTCAAGACCGGGGAGCAACTTAAGGACCTACAAGCCTCCTCACTTCAAGAATCAAAACTCAAGTGGTCAAGGAGGGAAGAAGGATTATAGCAAGCTTTTATGTCATTTTTGTAAGGAACCGGGGCATATCAAGCATATTTGCCCAAAGTGGAAAAAGTTACTTGTCATGGCTACTACATCCCAACCTTAAAAGGAAGAGTGCTCGTCATCTTCAAATGGAGCTCTTTCATTGCAACAAATCGTGGATGCACTTCAACCTTTTTTAAAATGGGCTATTTCCGGAGCCGCCATGTCAACCTCTTCTCCTCCCAGTAAGACCTCTTGGCTTTTAGATTCGAGTGCTTCTTTTCACATGACCCCAAGTTTTAGTTCTTTTTCCGAATACTCAAAAAATCCCTCTCCATCTTTTGTTTCAACTGCGGATGGAACATCTCTTGAAGTAAAAGGAACAGGAAATTTTGAAAAACAAGGTTCTTTATTCCAAAAATTAGATTTATACTCAAATTAAACTTAAATTTATTTTCTGCTTCTCAACTCTCGGATCATGGGTGTGATATAAAGTTCTCATCTAACAAATGTTGGATACAGGATCGTCGATCCGGGAGATTGATTGGGGAAGGCTCTAGGAAGGGCGATCTATACTATGTTGATTCCCTTCAAATTCCAAAGAACCTGTTTTGTAATGTTGTCCAACAAAAGGATATTAATGTGTGGCACAAGAGACTTGGACATCCAAATATTGCAAAAAAATCTCATTTACCTCTTGTTAAAAGTCTATGTAAAAGTGATTTAACTTGTAATGACTGTATTCTTGGGAAAATGAAAAAATTGTCTTTTGTGAAAGATCTATGTTTACAACAAGACCTTTTGAAATTATCCATTCGGATGTATGGGGACCGGCACCCGTCCTATCAAAAGGAGGCTTTGCATATTATATCATTTTTGTTGACGACTACACGAGATATTGTTGGATTTATTTTCTTAAACACAAATATGAAGTTTTCTCAATTTTTAAACCTATCATATGATGATTAAAAATCAATTTAATGAGAATCTAAAAATTTTTAGAACGGACTCTGGTGGAGAATACATTTCAAGTGAATTCAAAAATTATCTTGAAAGTCATGGTATTCTTCACCAAAGATCTTGTCCCAAAACCCCTTAACAAAATGGATTAGCCGAAAGGAAGCATAGACATATAATAGAGACAACTCGAACATTACTTGTTTCTCAAAACATTCCAAAAGGTTTTTGGGCTGAAGCGGCTTTAGCATCTGTCTATCTGATAAATCGGCTACCTTCTAAAAACTTGAACAATATCTCGCCTTTTGAAAATTGTATACCAAAGAACCCGACTATAGTCGGTTGAGAATTTTTGGTTGCAAATGTTTTGTTCTTACTGACAAGAATGACAAGCTTTCGCCAAAAGCCATTGCTTGTGCTTTTCTTGGATATTCTGAAACCTAAAAAGGGTTTCGTTGTTATGATATTGAGAATGGCAAGCTATATGTTTCCAGAAATGTGAGTTTTCTGGAAAATGTTAATGGTTTTGAAAGGAGTGAACCCTTTGAAGAAAACATGGATTACTCCTTTTTATTTGAAATGTTAGCACATGATGATGATAGTGATGACGATTTCATTCATAATGACGTCAATGATAAAGAAGATGGCTCTTCCCATCCACCTATCTCCCAAGATAGAAGTGAAGGAGCATTGAGAGATCCTATAACATATACCCATAGAGATAAAAACAGTTTTAGGAGTGCAATTGAAAAATTCAGTTAACCTAGTGGGTCCAATTCAACAAATGATGAAAACCTACGAAGAACTGAGAGAAGTAGAAAGATGCCTTCTAGGTTTATTTCATATGATTCATTTACTCCTAAACATAGAGTCTGCCTTGGCGCCATTCATTCCTATGTAGAACCCAAAAACTTCGAAGAAGCCAAAAAGAATGATGAATGGCTGAAAGCAATGGAATGTGAGCTTTCAGCTCTCAACAGGGCAAAGACTTGGGAGTTCCAAGATCTTTAGAAAGCAATAGGGTGTAGATGGGTATTTAAGGTAAAAACTAAAAGCGATGGATCTCTTGAGAGATATAAGGCTCGATTAGTTGCAAAGGGATATAGTCAAAAATACGGGATTGACTATGAAGAAACTTTTGCCCCTGTGGCCCGAATGGTTATTGTCCGATGTCTCATTATTGTTGCCTCAATCAACAAATGGAACATCTATCAAATGGATGTTAAAAACGCCTTCTTAAATGGTGATCTGAATGAAGAAGTATATATGGATGCTCCACCAGGAATGGAGACTCCCAAAGGGAAAGTGCTTCGTCTTTGAAAAGCACTTTATGGTTTAAAACAAGCTCCTAAGGCTTGGTATGATAGATTTAACTCCGTAATGTTAGAAAATAGTTTTTTCTTCCTGTTTCACTGACACTGTCTTATTTGTTAGAAAAACCAATGCAGGGATTGTCATTCTGCTCTTATATGTGGATGATATGCTTATAACCGGAAGTGATTCTAAAGGGGTTAAAAGCATAAAATCAATTTTAAAGGATAGGTTTGAAATGTCTGATTTGGGATTTCTCACTTATTTTTTGGGTATTGAAGTAGCTTACTCTCATAGAGGGTATTTTTTATGTCAAACTAAGCTTGCCTCTGAGATTATTGACCGGCCAGGTACTACAGATGATAAGGTTTGTGAAACTCCTGCTATAGTAGGAGCCAAAATGAAGATTGATGATGGTATTCTTCTCTCCGATCTCACCCCCTACAGACAGCTTGTGGGATCTTTGATGTATCTGAGTATTACTAGACCAGATATCTCTCATGCAGTTCATACTGCAAGTCAGTTCCAACATCAGTTCCCATGAGTGCCATCTTGTGAATTGTGAGATACATAAAAGGCACACTAAACAAGGGAGTATTCTTATCCTCTTCTTCTGAATTAAAATTAATTGCTTATACAAACTCTGACTGGGGAGGTGACCCAAATAACCGTCACTCCACCACTGGTTTTTGTGTGTTTTAGGAGACTCGCTGATTTCATGGAGATGTAAGAAGCAGCAAAAAGTGTCTTTATCCTCAACAGAAGCTGAATATCGTGCCATGACGACTACTACCATGGAAATTGTATGGATTCATCAACTATTAGAAGACATGGGGATCTCAATAGAAGGGTCTACCAAGCTATGCTGTGATAACAAGAGTGCAATATACATTGCCAAAAATCATACTTTTCATGAGCGGACTAAACACATTGAGATGGACTATCACTGTATTCGGGAAGCGTATCTGAAAGGAGTTATAGATCTTCCATATGTAACTTTAGAATATCAGTTGGCAGATTTCTTCACCAAAGCTTTGTGTGCTCCGCGGTTCAATTTCCTCCTTGGCAAACTTTCGGTCATCTTGCCCTAAGTTTGAGGGGGGGTGTTAAATTGTAATTTATAAGACAATGTATTTTTTATATATATTTTATATATATAAAAGAAGATACATATACATATATATATATTTCATATATGTATATGTATTCATCTACTTGTATATATAATATATATTTCTTTATTGTATTGGTTGTAGGGGTATTTTAGTCATTTCTACATTTTACGCATATTCATGTTTTTGAATATGATTGTAATTCCTCCTTTTTATTTTTGTAATTTTTTTCATTTCTTATTTTTGTTTTTTTATATAATGTTTTTGTACACAGACAGCCATTGACTGTGTACACAGTTTTAAAATATAGACGTTGGGCTGATTCCCAACGTCTCTAATAAGAGCTGTGGGGAATAGCCCAACGGTCTCTTAAGTTTGCTTATAAATAAGGGCTATGTGAGCCCATTGTATACATGTATTAGAGTAAGGAGTTGTCTCCTTAAGCTTATAAATATTGTGCATTTATTGCACTTTCTTTGGTGTAAAGCTTATAAACACTGTGCATTTATTGCACTTCTTTTTTGGTGTAAAGCTTATAAACACTGTGAATTTATTTTGTGTATTGAGTATTTGAAGTATCAAGTTATTTGAAAACTTGATTGTTTGCAAGGATTCTTCACAAGCTGCAATCGCCACTTTGGGTTTCTCTCTCTCTCTCTCTCTCTCTCTCTCTCTCTCTCTCTCTCTCTCTCTCTCTCTCTCTCTCTCTCAATACAAGTACAGATGAAAAACTTTCATGGTATCAGAGCCTAGATCCCCTTAAGGCTGAAAAAGAATTTCGGCAGAGTCGACGATCTGAAATCCAAGGTTTTTCGTTCTTCTCTTACTCCCCTTCTGTCCTTCTTCATCTCTTTCCTTCCTTATCTATTCTTTTTTTTCTTTTTCTGTAGTCCCCTGTGTTCTCACATCTCGCGTGGGACTACTTCTGTCAATCTGTGATTCACGTGAAATCCATTCACGTGAACCCAGATTGTGCAAAAAAAACGAGGGGCTACAGGATTTCACGTGAACCGATTCACGTGAACCCATTCACGAGAATTACTTTTATTCATTGCTTGATCATTTTTTGCCCTACCTTTCCAAATTTATCTCTACATATTCGAATGCTACAGTTTTTTCCATGATTTCTCATTGCCTCGCTGTGCAATTTATCCTTTGATTACTCGTTTCTACACTTGTCAAAAGGGAGAGGTATATTTAACATGTGAAGGTGTTTTTCACACGTTGAATATCAGTTTTCACAAGTTGAATATTAGTTCTTGCATCCTCCGATTCTGACAATTTACAACCCTCTGTTCCGAAAAAAAAAAAAGAGGGTTGAAATTTTTCGTGGATACTCCTGTTGATTCTCATTCTCAATGGATTCTTATCACTCTCAATCAAACATTTCTTCAAGTTTTCTCAATCAGCTTGTTTCTGAAAAGTTAAACACCTCAAATTTCTTGATTTGGAAGAAACAAATTATTCCTTTCATAAGGAGTCAAGGTCTTTTAGGTCACCTGGATGGAACCACTTCATTCCCACCAGAATTTGTCCTGAGAGAAGAAAAAGATGATCAAGGGGCGAGTTCAATCGTGTATGTCAAAAATGTTGAATTTCTCAATTGGGAAAGGAAAGATCAATCAGTTATTGCATACATCACATCAACTCTATCTCAAGAGATTCTCGTTGCCATTCCTGACAACTGTACAGCGCTGCAACTCTGGGAACGACTGGTTCAGACGTATTCGCAGGTTTCTCAAGCAAGGGTGGTTTTTCTAAAAAGGGAATTTCAGTTGCTAAGAAAAGATTCTATGACCATCATGGAATATTTGAACAATATAAAGATCATCACAAACCAGCTTGCAGTTATAGGGTGTGTCGTTAGTGATAATGACATGGTGCAACAAACTCTGAGTGGATTGGGATCTGACTATAATATGATAGTCACTTCACTATTGTGCCTTCTTGTTCTTTCTACCTTCGATGAGCTACGAGCCAAATTGATCCAGTATGAAATGACTCTGAAGGGATTCTCTGACGAAACTCATAACCATCCAAATACTCAAGAAGTTTTGACCACAGGAGTGACTTATGGTAGAGGACGGAGACGAGGAGGACAAGGGCGAAGTGGACACGGAGGGTGTGGTTTGCTTCCCACCCTAAACATGTCAGCTCATGCGCAGGGACCAAGATCCATTCCTACTTGCTTCTTTGTAACAAGAAGGAGCATATCAAGGCGAATTGTTGGCATAATCCAGAGAATAAAGGAAAGGGTCCACAGACAGAAAACCAAAAAAAAGTTCACAAATACCAGAGACAGTGGAGAGATTAAAGAATTGTTGATATCTGCCTTGTCAGAGTTAAAATTGAAGCAGAGTGATGAAGGCACATGGTTTGTCGATTCAGAGGCAGCAACTCATGTAACCGACGATGCAGGTAAAATTTCTAACCCTATTCCTTATTTCCAAAAAGGTAAGATTGTCACTGGAGATGGATCCCACCATCCTGTTTCTCATGTTGGAAAGACTGTCATTCCCATGTCATATTTCACTCTTACTCTTTCTGACGTTCTTCATGCTCCTGACATTAAGAAAAATATTGTCTTTGTCTCCAAACTTATTGATGATAATAATGCTTCATTTGAATTCACTCCCTTCTCTGTGCAGGTCAAGGACCTATGCATGAGGGAAACATTCGCTGAAGGAAAGAGACGAGACAACATGTATGTCTTTGAAGAAGCTCCTGTTAAAATATATGCAATTCATATATATGTATATATTTATATACATATATATTTGTATAATCTAAAATACCCGATAGGGGTATTTTAGTCATTTCACAAGTACCCGATAGGGGTACTTGTTTCTTTTCTTTCTTTTTGTATATTTCTTTTTTATTTTTTATCTTTTATTTTTTTGGTTTTTTGTCCACCTAATAGGGGCCCCACCATGGAGTCGATGGGGCCCCCAACGGTCACATTTGTGACCGTTGGGGGCTCCCAACGACTCCATGGGAGCCCCTAGGTGGCTCTTCTTTTAAGGCCATATGGCCACTCCTCCCCTCCTCCTTTTGTGTAGAAATAGGGGTGAACCCCTCTTGTATTTTTCACTCTTGAGAGTTCTCTCTCTTTCAATAAGAGGCATTTATATTTTTATGTTGTGTTGTCTCCTTTGGGTTTGGGTATTAGCCCTTGTTGTTTGTTCATTAGTGGATGTTGTAAGTGCTTAGAGCACTCTTTACTTTTCCGCATATTTCATTACATGGTATCAGAGCCTTGTGTATGCTCTTCTTCTTAATATAGCTAGTTGGGTAGCTATATTTGTTTCTTGTTGTTTCTCTCTTCTTTTATCCTTTTAAGTGTGATTATTATGGAAGGAGAACAAAAGATTGATCTCTCCTTCAAGCTCAATGGATCCAACTACATGATGTGGGCCGCCGCCATGGAAAACAACCTCAAAGGGAAAAAGCTTTGGGGATACGTTATGGGCACCATTCCGGAACCACAACTCCAACTAACTAAGATGGAAGGCGATCAAGAAAAAGCTCTTGAAGGAGATGCCCGCATGAAGGCCATTGAAGATCACCAATCTAAAATAGAAGATTGGGAAAGTAAGCATGCCAAGATTCTTGCTTGGTTCATGAACAATGTGGAGCTTAAGATTTGCGCCAACATTGCCAAATTTCGGATGGCAAATGAAGCATGGTTCTTCATGAAAGGTATGTTTACCCAAAAAGACCTTGCTCGTCAATTCTTTCTTCAAGAAAAAATCCGGACTATCAAACAAGGAGAAATGAGTGTTAGGGACTACTTTAGCACTCTTGGCCCTCTATGGGATGAGTTATCCTTGCTAGAACCAAAATGGGTTTCTAGTATAGATGTGGAATTAAGGAGAGAACAAATGGAAAAAGAACACTTTTTCCAATTTTTACATGGGCTTAGGCCCGAGTATGAACAAGTTAGATCCTCCCTCCTACATAGATCAAAGCCTCTTCCTTTGGAAGATGCCATTGCCGAAATATGCCAAGAAGAAACCCGTCTTGGCATGATTAAAGGAGGAAATGATGTCTTGGCCGTATCTAAACCCGGCAACCATATGAAAACCTACAAACCTCCACATTTTGGAAGGCAAAATAACTATAATGGCAACTATAGAAAAGCCATTTGCCATCATTGTCAAGAACTGGGTCATATAAGACCTAATTGCCCTAAGTTGAATGAAGCACCAAAAAATAAAGTTGCTTCCGTTGAAGAAGCTACTCAAAAGAAAGAGGAAGCAATCAAAGGAACGGACTCTTTTTCTCTTGCTCAACTATCGGAGGCACTACAAACTCTACTCAAGATTTCATCAACTTCGGGTGCCGCCGTAGCTTCCTCCTCTCCTCCAGGTATGTCGTCTTGGATCCTTGACTCTGGAGCTTCCTTTCATATGACCCCCCTTGAAAATGAGCTTTCCGATTTATGTAATAATTATAAAAACTCCTATGTTTCAACTGCCGATGATACATCTTTACAAGTAAAAAGTTTTGGAACCTTAAACTTTTCAAAAGACTTCTTTGTGCCAAACGTGAGAGTTGTACCTCAACTTAATTTAAATCTCCTCTCTGTTGCTCAAATATGCGATCATGGATGTAAAATCTCCTTCTTAACTAAGGATTGCTCTATACAGGATCTCCGGTCCGGGAAGCTGATTGGGCAAGGCCATAGAAGGGGAGATCTCTATTACATGAGCAACTTGAAACTCCCCATTAACTCTTTTTGTAACCATGTCCAAGATAAAAATATTGATATTTGGCATCAAAGACTTGGACATCCAAGTTTCTGAAAAATGTACTTTCCATTTGGAAAGAAATTTTGTAATGAGAAACATTTTGTTTGCAAGAATTGTATTTTTGGCAAAATGAAATCTACTCCTTTTCCAAACCGAACTTTTGTGTCCAAAAGACCTTTTGAGTTAGTCCATTCGGATGTTTGGGGTCCTTCCCCCGTCATGTCTAAAGGAGGATACTCTTATTATGTCACTTTCATCGATGACTACACTAGGTATGTATGGATCTACTTTCTCAATTTAAAATCCGAAGTCTTTGAGTTTTTCAAAAAATTTCATATGATAGTTAAAAATCAATTTTCAAGTAATATCTCTACTCTTAGATCCGATTCGGGTGGAGAATATCTATCAAATGAATTTCAAAACTATTTAGAAGTAAATGGAATTTGTCATCAAAGATCGTGTCCTAGGACTCCCCAACAAAACGGCTTGGCCGAAAGAAAGCATAGACATATCATGGAAACCACTAGGACACTCCTTATTTCCAAAGAAATTCCAAAGAATTTTTGGGCCGAAGCGGCCTTAACCTCAACTTACTTAATAAATAGAATGATATCTTCATCCTTACAGAATACATCTCCATACGAAAAACTATTTGAAAGAACACCAGACTTCAATAGATTAAGAGTTTTTGGATGCAAATGTTTTGTCCTTACTCATAAACGGGACAAATTATCTCCTAAAGCTATTGAATGCGTTTTCTTGGGTTATGGAGAAAATCAAAAGGGTTTTAGATGTTTTGACTTGAAAAATAACAAACTCTATGTATCCAAAGATGTAACATTTTTGGAAAATGAAAATGGTTTTGTGAGAACTAAAGATATTGACGAAAGTGAATATACTTTTTTATTTGATCTTCTATCTCAAGAAGATGAGACTCCTCAAGAAGAGGAAATCTCTAATGAGTCTTTGAATGACCTAGAGGAAATTCCTCTTGATAATGCTATAGATGAGAATAATAGACCAATCCAAACATATGTTAGGCGTGGTCAACAAACTCAAATAAGTGCCTTAGAAAAATACTCTCAAGGATCCAACGTTGAAGAAACATCTTTAAGGAGATCCAGTCGGATCGCCAACCCTCCTAATAGGTTTGTTTCCTATGAGTCCCTAACTCCTAGATATAGAGCATGTCTAATTGCGTTGCATTCATTTCATGAACCTTCACACTATAATGAGGCCAAAAATATTCCCCAATGGGTTGAAGCCATGAACTTAGAGCTTAGTGCCCTTGAAAAAGCAAAAACTTGGGAAATAACTTCGTTACCCACTGGAAAGAAATCAATAGGATGTAGACGGGTCTTCAAAATTAAAACCAAGAGTGATGGTTCATTAGAACGTTATAAAGCACGGTTAGTAGCTAAAGGATATGCTCAGGAATATGGTATAGATTATGAAGAAACCTTCGCACCTGTTGCTAGAATGACTAGTGTTAGGAC
The DNA here is from genome assembly GCF_984573655.1 of Nuphar pumila. NCBI lineage: Eukaryota > Viridiplantae > Streptophyta > Magnoliopsida > Nymphaeales > Nymphaeaceae > Nuphar > Nuphar pumila. Next base: position 100,539,686 of record NC_143256.1, read on the forward strand.
TCTTATTGCTATTGCGTCAGTGAAAAAATGGCCTATCTATCAACTCGATGTTAAGAATGCATTTCTAAATGGCGAATTGAATGAAAAAGTTTACATGGATCCCCCACCAGGAGTATGTATTGGTAAAAATAAAATTATTAAAATTAAAAAGGCATTATATGGTTTAAAACAAGCCCCAAAGGCTTGGCATGATAGATTTAGTAATGTAATGACAAGTTTGAATTTTCGTTCATGTTATACTGACACTGCTTTGTTTGTGAAAAGTGCAGGGTCTTCAGTAGTTATTTTACTACTTTATGTTGATGATATGATCATCACAGGAAGTGATGAGAAAGGCATTAATGATATTAAAAAAGTTTTGAAAGAAAATTTTGATATGTCTGACCTTGGATTCTTAAGATATTTTTTAGGAATTGAAGTGGTGTACTCTCCTCGAGGGTACATTCTCTCCCAGATGAAACTTGCTGCTGACATCTGTTCCAAATCTGGTATTTCCGACGATAAGAAGACAGAAACCCCAGAAGTCATCAATGCAAAATTAAGGTTGGAAGATGGAACACCTCTCGAGGATCCTACTCCCTACCGGCAACTTGTTGGGTCTCTAACCTACTTATCCATCACACGGCCAGACATTGCTCATGTCGTTCACTCTGTCAGTCAATTTCAACATGCACCTACAACTGTGCACATGAGTGCAGTCTTAAGGATCGTCAGATATATCAAAAATACCATAACTAAGGGAGTTTTTCTCTCCTCTGCCTCGTCCCTTGATTTAATTGCTTATACTGATGCAGATTGGGGAGGAAATCCCAATGACCGAGTCTCAACTACCGGATTTTGTGTTTTCTTAGGTGACTATGATTTCTTGGAGATGCAAGAAGCAACACAAAGTTTCCTTGTCCTCGACGGAAGCAGAATATCATGCTATGGCCACTACAACCATGGAACTTGTGTGGCTAAGAAGCCTCCTCAGTGATATGGGCATTGTCATCTCTACTCCTTCGAAGTTGTGTTGCGACAACAAAAGCGCAATCTATATTGCAAGCAATCACACCTTCCATGAGCGTACTAAGCATATTGAGATAGACTGCCATTACGTTCGTGATGAATACCTAAGAGGAACCATAGCACTACCTTACGTCACATCAGAGTACCAGTTGGCGGACTTCTTCACTAAGGCTCTTGCAGCTCCTCGGTTTTTGTTTCTCCTTAACAAGCTTTCGGTTATATCCCCGTAAAGCTTGAGGGAGGGTGTTAAAATATATGTAATTCATATATATGTATATTTTTATATACATATATATTTGTATAATCTAAAATACCCGATAGGGGTATTTTAGTCATTTCACAAGTACCCGATAGGGGTACTTGTTTCTTTTCTTTCTTTTTATATATTTCTTTTTTTTATTTTTTATCTTTTATTTTTTTGGTTTTTTGTCCACCTAATAGGGGCCCCACCATGGAGTCGATGGGGCCCCCAACGGTCACATTTGTGACCGTTGGGGGCTCCCAACGACTCCATGGGAGCCCCTAGGTGGCTCTTCTTTTAAGGCCATATGGCCACTCCTCCCCTCCTCCTTTTGTGTATAAATAGGGGTGAACCCCTCTTGTATTTTTCACTCTTGAGAGTTCTCTCTCTTTCAATAAGAGGCATTTATATTTTTATGTTGTGTTGTCTCCTTTGGGTTTGGGTATTAGCCCTTGTTGTTTGTTCATTAGTGGATGTTGTAAGTGCTTAGAGCACTCTTTACTTTTCCGCATATTTCATTACAGCTCCATGTCATGTTGTTCGCCCTGCTCACCTGATTTCAAAGCCTTCATTAGAGTCGTGCTCATCCTCTTCTGTCAGTGTTTTTAGCATCTCTGAATGTAATAAGTCATTCTTATGGCATAGTCGGTTAGGACATTGTGGGAGTCATTTTATTGAGAAACTTGTTTCTAATAATCTCATTCCAAAATAAAGTCTTAATGGGGATGAGAGCAGTCATAAATGTTCTAGTTGTCTTTCATGCAAGAGTCATGTATTGCCCTTCCATTCCATTAATAAGAGAGCTTCAAAACCTTTTGAGATTATTTGTTCTGATATGTGGGGACCCGCCCCAATTGTCTCTGGGTCTAAAAGCAGATATTATCTAATCTTTGTTGATAGTTATTCTCGATACACTTGGATATGTTTCATAAAAAATAAGTCAAAAGTCTTCTCTTTGTTTCAAAATTTTCTTTCCTTGGTCAAAAATAAATTTTCTAAGTTCATTCAATTTTTCCAATGTGATGTAGGTGGGGAATTCTCATCCCGTGATTTTATTTCTTTTCTTCGAAATAACGAAATAGGAAGAAGGGTGTCATGCCCTCACACTCCTCAACAAAATGAGATTGTTGAACGAAAACATAGACATATCGTTGAAAGTGCCATGAGTATGCTTCATGACAGTAATCTTCCCATCAACCTATAGCCAGAAGCTTTTCATTCTGTCGTGCATGTGATAAATAGATTGCCCATGGTCGTTCTGGAAAATAAGTCTCATTATCACTGTCTCTTTGGAGCTCATCCTAGTTATCATGATCTGCGTGTTTTTTGATGTGTTTGCTATGTGCATATTGATCAGTCTTTGAGAAACAAGTTTCAGGACAAGGCCCAGAAGTGTAGGTTTATGGGATACGCAGATGACTACAAAGGATATCGGTGTTATGATTCCACCAACAAACGTATCAGAATCTCAAGAAATGTTGTCTGTGATGAACAAAATTTTGATGACAGAGCTGATGCAACGAATATACCAACTGAAGTTTACTATCCTTGGTTGAGTTCAGAACATTTTGCTGGCTCCAATGAAGCATGTTCATCAGATTGCGTGCAGCGAGAAGAAGAGATGTCTGAGAACACTGGGACGTCGGGGCCATAGAATTCAGAGAAAGTACCGAGCAGATACAAAGGCATTGTCTATTCGAGACAGAGACCGACAACATCAAGCCATTCAGATCATGTCTCAGTCAGCAATCCGACTCCTTCTCATACTCTTGAGGTCAGAAAATCAAACCGCATACGACATCCCATTGATGCTCTCAATAAGGAAGATAAGCCCACTATGTACTACCAGGCAGCCACTTCTACCAAGTGGGTAGAAGCCATGAATGATGAAATGCAAGCCTTGCATAAATGTGGAACCTGGGAAGTTGTTCCCAGACCACCTGACAAAAATGTTGTCAGATGTAAATGGGTCTACAAGATAAAGTACAAGCCAGATGGAACCATTGAACAATACAAGGCAAGGCTCGTGGCAAAAGGATTCACTCAAGAAGCAGGGCAATACTATGATGAGACTTTTAGTCTAGTTGTAAGAATGAGAACAATTCGAATTATTATTTCTCTGGTTGTTGAACATGGATGGAAGTTGAGTCAGCTTGATGTAAAAAATGCTTTCTTGCATGGGTACTTGAAGGAGGAAGTGTACATGGAGCAACTCCCTGGATATCAAGAACAAAATTGTAAAACTCATGTGTGCAGGTTAAAAAGAGCTATCTATGGTCTGAAGCAAGCATCTCGCTCTTGGTTTGATAGCTTCTCGCTAGAGATTCAGAAACATGGATTTTCACGTTCCATGCTGGACCACTCATTGTTTATTTTCAGAAGTCAGACTGTGACCACTCTGTTATTAATTTATGTCGATGATATTGTTATCACAGAAAACTCTGCGACCCACATCCAAGAAGTAAAAGACTTACTAGGTCAGAAGTTCAAAATGAAAGATCATGGAGCTCTACGCTATTTTCTTGGTGTAGAAGTTGATAATCAGGCTCATGGCTTGACACTCACTCAGCACAAGTACACCGTATATGTTCTCAGCAAGGCAGGCATGAAATGACTGCAAACCTCTGAGAACTCCGAGTGTGCTTCATCAAAAACTTAGCGCTCATAATGGAGATCTGTGTGATGACCCCACCAAGTATCGAAGCATAATAGGAATGTTATAGTACCTCACATTCACTAGACCTGACATTGTTTATTCAGTCAATCAAGTGTCTTAATTTATGCATGCGCCACGTACTGGACATATGGAAGTCGTCAAGAGGATCCTTAGATATCTAAAATGGACTATTGGGGATGGATTGATATAATCACCACAGCCATATGGCAAAGATGAGCACAGACTCACTGTATATTGTGATGCAAACTAGGCAGGAAATCCTGATGAACGAAGATCTACATCAGGATATTGTGCCTTCATTGGAAGAAATTTAGTCTCTTGGAGCAGTAGAAAACAAAAAGTTATCGCTAGATCAAGTACTGAGGCTAAGTATAGATCTATGACTGCTGCTACTGCTGAAGCCACATGGATCAGGCATCTACTAACTGAAGTAGGAGAAAAGATCCCCCACAATATCTTGCTATGTGACAACCAAAGTGCTATAAGTATGGCATTCAATCCAGTACATCACAGTCGTGCTAAGCACATTGAGATTGACCAACACTTTGTGAGACAGAAAGTTGAAAAAAAAGAGATTGAGCCTGAGTTCGTCAATACTGAAAGACAAGTTACAGACCTATTTACCAAAAGGTTAACAAAAGATCGTTTTTGGATGCTTAAAGGCAAGTTGTTCATGGTCCATAACCATGATCAACTTGAAGGGGGGGTGAAAAAGGTGAACAGTGTTTCGGGTCTGAATCCTGTACCAGACCTGAGTTCATTCATGTATAAGTCCTCTGTATTTTTACTTGTATTTTTACTTGTATTTCTACTTTTGCTTCGGGTTCGGATATTACACCAGACCCGACCCGACCCACAATGTAAACTTAAGCATATTAATATAGCCATTAGGTCACGATTTTCAAAGAGAAATCGTGACAGCCGCAATCGCCACTTTGGGTCTCTCTCTCTCTCTCTCAGTACAGGTACAGATGAAAAACTTTCACACTGTTCATTATCCATGGCATCACAATGTCATTGTCTTCATCCCAGGAGACATATTTTCCTGTTCTTTCAGTGGGCTCCAATTCCAACAGGATGTGCTTTTTCCGATGACCCGAAACAGACATCATGAAGGTGCGAGACCACCTTGCATAATTAGTGTCATCTAGCTTAACTGAGGATCCATATGAAAAGGGATTTGCAAAGGCCTTATATTCAACAATGACCTCTATTTTTTGGTCGTTATTTAGAGCACGTGAATCAGCCATAACAACAACAAAAAATTGCTCACCAAGGACCGCAACAAGACACTACCAAAAATATTTTTTTTTTATTTCGACGCAACAAGGGTCACCTGTGTACTCTACTTCCAAATCTGAATGGTGATCAGATCATCACCCCAACCACAAACTGAAAATATTCTTTAGCAATGACTATCGACTTCAAGACTGAATTTTTTTTTTCAGCAAAGACGACCAACTTCAAGACTGGAACACCTACCAGTTAATCTTCACAATAATGATTTGATCACCGACGTTTTTCTTATGCAACATGATGATCAGACACAGACCCACAAGCAGATCATGATCCATCCAAACCTTCTTCATGCTTCCTGATCAGCAGCAGCGTCATCAGATCCATGGCATCTGGTCCTTCTTCACGATCAGCGGCAGCCTCATCACCACGATCAACACTAGCACACGATCATGGTCGGCAAGTGACCTCAACACCAGCAGGGAGAAACACGATCATGATAGCAACACGCAAATACCACTAGTCACGACAGCACAATAACGTTCACAACGCCAGCATGCACGACTTGCACTACTCACGACAGCACATCACCAACAGTGGAAACATGATCACGGCAGCACAAAAAAAATAATCACAGCAGCATCGTCATCTCATAAGAGAGACCCGCTCTGATACCATGTTGATTTCAGTCAACCCTAGATTGTATTTTAGAGAGACGAGAGAAAGAGAGATGGACGAGAGAGAGAGAGAGAAAGAGCTCAATTATTCATTAACCCTAATCACCTATTTAAATAGGTGATTAGGTGGAACGAGATTACAAGTAGGCATACGTAATTATACAAAATTATGTATGACCACCCCAAGATTTATGAATATTAATATTTAACACTTTAACATATATATATATAACTATATATATAACAATAAATTAAAACAGATCCGACGCAGGGGGCAGCCCCCTGACGAAAAATAGATTTGAGGCAAGGGAGCCCCCTGTCAGAAAATAAACTGAGGCAGGGGGCGGAGCCCCCCTACCGAAAAATAGATCTGATGCAGGGGGCAACCCCCTACCGGAAAATAAACTCAGACAGGGGCCTCCGCCTTCTGCCAAAAAACACGAATGAGGCATGGGGCTCCGCCCCTTCCGGACGAAGAGGAAGAAGACCGGAAGAGGGAGGAGGGCATACATGAGAGGACCGGTGGCTGGGGTCGCCTGTGGCTACGGTCGTCGGGGTCTGGGTCGTCGGCGAGACTGAAGGGGACGAGGAGCGAGGGGCGACTGGGGGAGAGGGAAAGATCAGCGGGGAGGGGTCTGTCGTAAGCCCCTCCCCCTGCGTAGCCTCTTTAGGGTTTGGCCCCGACCTCGATAAACATTTTGGATCCAGGTCAAGTCCGGATTCGAACCCGACCCGAGTCCAAAATAAATTTTAAATATAGGCAACAATAGGCTCGATCAAAGTTGACCGAGTCTATAAAGTGGATAGACTCGGCCTCAGTGCGTTGACCGAGTCTGCCCCGAGTCTGCCCCGTGTCCGCACTCGTGTCGGGGCGTGTCGACAAGAGTGCGTCGACCTCCTAGCTGAGTCCATGTGACATAGGTTCATGCATTCATGCTTATTCTGTTTTGCATAATATTTGTTTAAATGCTTGAATGGTAAGTTGATTGTGGTAAATTGTTATTGTGTTATTCCTCTGAAATTTATGCATGAATTTGGTTTATGTTATTTCCTTATTGTTTGAATTTTTAGAGAAATTTGTGCAAAGAACTTTGGTTCTTACCCATTTTTATAAAATTGTTTTAAAGGTCAAGATGCTTAGTGATGTCTTGACTTGCTAACTAGAGACTGCAAGCCTTATGTGATTAGTTTTGGGTTGTCTGAGAGAGTGGCTCCTTGTGATATAGACGATTTTTTATTTTAGACTATTTGACATTAATTATTGATAAATAAAGTTTGATTTATGCTTCTTTGATTCAATGCATAGTCTGGTTGTGGTTTGATATATTAAATATGTAAGGCCCCAGATCTTTGGGATAGTTTTCGCAATTGTTTTAAAAAAAATCTCCTATTTTTATGAGGGTCGATTGGGAGTCATTACAATATTAGCACAAATTTTCATTTCAACATTAACCATGAACCATGCAAGAATCTTAGCATTATTACTCTCCACATCTTCTATTTTCGATTGATGATCTTCAATGGCTTTGGATCGAGCATCTCCTTCAAGAGTCTTTTCTTGACCTTCTTCAAGTTTGGTGAGCTTGAGTTAAGGTTCGGGAATTGTGCCCATCATGTATCTCCAAAGCTTTTCCTTTGAGGTTGTTCTTTATAGAAGAGGCCCACATCATATAGTCGATACCATTGAGTTTGAAGGAAAGGTCAATCTTTTGTTCATGCCCCATTTAAATGATAGAGAAAGAGAATGAGAGAAATGTAGAAGACCACTTGCAAGTACTACGATCACACGAACACTTTTGGATGCTTCTTCACGAACACAAACACTTTCGTAAAGATCAAGAGCTCTGATACCATGAAATGAGATGAGCGAAAAATAAGTCAACTAAGGGCATACAAAGACAATACAATATGCACAACCACAAATCCACTTAAGGATAACACAATATGCCAACTAGGGCCTACAACACAACTTAAAAACTATAGATTTTATTGATAAAAATGCTTAGTGAGAAGTATGAAATAAATGGGGGCAATATGCCCCTATTTATACACATCACACAAGAGAGAGGGAGCCTTGGGAGCTCCCATAGAGATGTTAGCTGTTGGGAGCAGCCCCAACGTCTCTATGGGTAATCCCCATAGAGGCTATAAAGATACATTTATTTAAAAAAACTACAAAACTATCTAACTTATTCCTATTGAACTAACCTAGTTACATGATGTGAAATAACCAAAATGCCCCTATTGGGATATATATATATATATATATATATATATATATATATATATATATATTCTTTCATATTTAAGAATATATATACATGCATATTTTAATAGCTACCATGCTTCCAAATCATGAAATTCAGAAGTGCAAAAAACATGCTGAGATTGATTATCATATCATATTTAAGTTTCTTGAAGAGTTCTTTTCTTCATCATAATTTCTGTGTTAGAAAACTATCAGAAGTGTCTAGAAGATGGGACATGATTTTAAAGGGTTATATCAGACTTTCTCATGCACGAATCAGGATCATCAAAGATTTTGTACATTTGGGTATTGTCGATCGACAAGCATTTAGGCAATTCTCCTAACTTCTTTTTGTTTCGTATGAAGGTCATCCAGGTGAATATGTGAAATTATACTCCAAGGCAAAAATCATAATCTATTCATGATGTTAGGAAGGGGAAAAAATAACAGATTTTATTGCAGAAAAATATGAAAAAAGCATCAATAAAGGTATCTTATGAAAAGTATTTGTGACCACGTTACTATGCATCTGGCTAGAAAGAATCCTGCAACTTTTTTTTTTACCACAGGAGAAACCGCACTCAGGATTGGAGACCTAGCCACGCTGGTCTTAACCTGCCAATCCATAACTACGGTCGCCATTGTGGTGGTGTAAAATTCTGTGGACGCCCCCCTCTACAACCAGGGAAACTTCTGCTTTGCCTTGTGGAACGGGATGCTCACATGGAGACTTCGGGTGGGGGAATCCTGCAACTTATACGCCACATGACTAAGAAGCTGTTTTTGGCAAAAAAAGAGAAGGCATATTGTGGTACGTTGCTCCAACAGACTGCTTGATGCAGCTGGCCTTCAAAATTCTTGAGATGGACCCCCCTCTCCATCAATTTCATGGAACAACTGAAATTGGGGCCATAAAAGCTTGATTGGCATTGCTTATATATTCGTCACTCTTTACACAAAGGAAGCAAAAAGTGTTGGACATTATGGGTTATGGGTCCAACCACAGTGTGATCCGGTTTGACACCCATTAGTGGGTCACGTTAGTGGCCACGTAATGGGGATAGTGGGTGGGAGTTACATGAATGTGGAGTAATCACATTCACGTAACTGCCTAATCTCCCATTACATAAGGGGTTAGGGGCTACGAGGATGATGAGACATTCATAGCATTTACCCTGCCAAATTCAGTTCTGCATTCGGATACAGCGGAACAGGGTCCTGCTCACCGTCGACCTAAGGCCTGGGCTCATTGTGGGCGTCGACCGGCTGAGGAGAACGCCGAATTTCCTACACGCACTATGGCGAATTCAGGTACGCTTCCTGTCAATGTTTGTTTTACAGGATTCGCCAACATTGGGTTATGGGCCCACGATGCACGCATTCAGTTGTGCGTGGTCGTGTAAAACCTTTTGGCGTATTGCAGCGTCTGTGGTTGTCGGGCGGCTGTCGGGCGACTATTGAGCCTAACTCATCTGTATTCAGAATACAGTCGCTGCCGCCATGGGGCGACAGCGTTTTTCCGGCATCACATCCACAAAAAACCTCTCCCATTGGGCGTCAGTGAAGTCGTCGTGGGGCGACAACCACCGGTACGCGGCGATGGTCGTCGTGAGGCGACAAACATCCTGGGCAGCAGATCAGATCCTTATAAAAGAAAAGAAAGGAGGATCGACATATACCTGTGGCCGTCGAGCTACAGGGAGGATCTGCCGTTGCAGGGATGGTCGCTGGAGCCGTCGCCTGAGATCCCCTGTAGTTGTCGGGCTGCAGGGGGTTTTGCGAGCACCGAGATTGCCTCACTTTGATCGTCAGTGACATAAGGTATCCGGGTTTTATACCTGGAGCGTCGCCGGAGACACGCCAGAGGGAAGGTTGTCGGATTGCCGGCGTCCGTCTGGCGACGCATCGAATCCGGGGATTAAAAAAAAAACTTTGTTTTTCGAATTCAGCCGTCAGGCAGGGGTTTCGGCTGGGGGATTTTGCTGGAGAGCTGCAGGTGGCAGCGACGGCCTTGTCGATGCCACGGGTTGCCCAACCTCATTGCTGGTTTACAGGTTACTCCGGCGACAACAACAAAAAAATTGTAACCCTTACCTGTCGCCGGGGAGGGGGGTTCGCCGGGGTTGATCGCCGTGGGGCGATTTGCCGGCATGGGCAGCCGTCGATCGCCGACGGCCTAGCTGGCGCCGCTGGGGTGTCGTCAGGGGTCTTTAGGGCATCTGGAAATGGCTGCTGCCGCCATTTGGATCTGTCGGAGCCAGGAGACTGTTGCTGTGGGGCGACGTCAATCGTCGGTGGAATGTCGTCGGTCGCCGACAGGTGGCGTCGGTCGCCGTTTGGCGACGTGGGTCGTCGTGGAACCGAAAAGGGCGGAAACCTTTTCGGTTTCCCTGTTGAAATGAAAACAGAAATCGGGTTTCTGTTTCATTTTAACAGTGGATCAGATCGGATCCGGCATGGAGATCCGATGACAGACCCGATCCAAATCTATTTTTGGATGGATCGGGTCTGCCGTTGATTCTTGGATCTGACCCGCACCCATAATGGTTTCGGGTCTGGGTCGGATCCGGAAAGAATCGGGTCACTCTCGGATCGGGTCTGACCCGGGTCCATTTAGGACTGGGTCCGATCTGGATCCATTAAGAGCCAGGTCCGACCTGGGTCCGATCCGGATCCATTAAGAGTCGGGTCCGACCCGGGTCCTTTTTGGACCGGGTCTAACCCGGGTTCTGTTTCGGACCGGGTCCGTTTCGGACCAGGTCTAACCCGGGTTTTGTTCGGACCGGGTCCAACCCGTATCAAGTATGGGTCGGGTCAGACCCGGATCCCATTTGAACTGGGTCGGATCCATGTTAAGCAAGATCCGAACACTATTAAGACTGAATCGGATCAGGAACCTGATCCAGCCCTTTCCGGAACCGGTTCGGAGCCGTTTTTGACCGGTTCTTTCCAGTTTTTCACCGGTTTCGAGATGTTGAGACCCTGTTTTCATAGATATAAAGAGATACAGGGATTTTGGCATACGGTTATAGGGTTTTATGAACTTTTGTTCATATTAAGTATCGGTTTATAAGGTTTAGAACCGATTCGGACCCTTAGATGACCGGTTCGGGGCGGTTTCAAACCGGTTCAGAGTGTTTTTAGACCGGTTTCTACTTGAGGACCCTGTGTTTTACCCATATGAGCATGTTTTTGTTATTTTTCATGTTTTATAAAGTATTTATTTTGAATAATGCATGACTTATGCATGTTAATTCATGTATTTTGCGTTGGTTAAGTTGTGCATGATGATTTTAAGCATGAATTGTAACTAAATTCATGACAATTAGTTTATGCATATTTGTTGAAGTATGAACTTATATTATATCATGAATATACATGTATTAAAATGTGTGCATGGGCGTGCTCCATAATACGAATAGGATTTTCGGTAAAAGATCTTGATTGACCGATTATTGTAATCACCAAAGTGATCTGAGTCGTGTTAATTAAGGATTCTTTGGACCGTATTAAGATTCGTAATTATGATTGTGTGTAAATTTATGAAACATCGATTCTACCCAAAGGTAGGTCGTTGTGTTCCAAATTTACACAGGGTGTGATAGTAGATGTGTATTCCAGCCCATGAAGCATGTTCGTACCGAAAGGTACAGTGCTGAATTGCTTCTGGTTACATGATCTGCTAGTTTCACCAACTGAAGTCAATTCCTTGATAATTGAAGAGACGGAGCAACTATGAGTATTATCGTTTTCACCAAAGTGGAACGATAATGGCTCAACTATGCTTGTCTCAGAAAAGGTGAAAATAAAGGGTCTCACTTTTACCTTTTCAACACGAGTCTCGTCTGAGCAATAATAGCAATGTCTTTCCGTTTTCGTTCCTTGTTTTATCAGGTTCCTTCCATATCGACGGTTCGAGTAATATCCCTATCTTAGACGGATCAAATTTTTCTGATTGGAAAGAAATCGTGTTATTCACTTTGGGCTATATGGATTTAGATCTGGCCCTTAGAATTGACGAACCTCCCGCTCTTACAGAGCAGAGTACAGCCGATCAGAAGGTTGCCTTTGAGAAGTGGGAGTGCTCGAACAGACTTAGCCTGTTGCTTTTGCAATCTCGAGTGGCTAAGAATATTCGAGGCGTCATTCCTCATTGTAGGACTGTGAAGGAATTTCTGAGAGTCATTGAAGCTCGGTTCGTCATTTCTAATAAGGCAAGAGCCAGTACGCTCATGTCCAAATTAGTGTCTATGAAATATGTTGGTGACAGTCACATCTGACAGCACATTTTGGAAATGAGGAATATTGCGACTCAACTGAATGACATAAAGTTCGCCATCTCTGACTCCTTTTTAGTCCATCTGATCTTAACCTCGTTACCTACTGAGTATGGATCCTTTAAAATCTCCTACAACACACATAATGATGAGTGGTCTTTTAATGACCTATTGGCCAAGTGTGTTGAGGAAGAGGAGAGATTGAAGGGTGAGAGGGTGTCAAGGGAACATATGGCCTCTCATAAGGATAAATAGAGGTCGAGGTCAAAGAAAAGCTCATTCAAAAGGAAGAATCAGAAGAGAGTCACTGGGGAGAGTTCAAACTCTCAAGCGAAAGCTAAATCCCAGTTAGGAGGCCCTTCTATGAAGTGTTTCTTTTGCAAAAAGAAGGGGCATAAGAAGGTGGACTGTTTGAAGTACAAGAAGTGGCTCGAAAATAAAGGTAATAGGTCATTTGTTTCTTATGAGTGCAATCTAATTCATGTTCCATTGCATAGTTGGTGGATTGATTTTGGTGTCACGGTGCACATTGTCAACTCTTTGCAGGCATTTCTGAACAAAAGGGCCCAACGGAGCATGAAAGAAGCATCTACTCAAAAAATAAGATGCGTTCGCATGTCAAGAGCGTTGAGACCTGCAGAATTGTGTTGGAGTCAGGATTTATATTCGATTTGGTCGATGCATTTTATGTGTCATCTTATAGTCGGAACCTAATTTCAATTTCAAAACTTGATAAGTTTGACTTTGTATTTAAATTTAAAAAAAAAATCTGAACTTATTATTATAAAAAATTTAATGAATATAGGTTTTGCATATATGAGTGATGGTTTGTATCGATTAAGAACCAAATTCCAAATTCGGGAATCTCACTCCTTTGAGAACACAATGATTGGCAATAAACGTGGCTTAAAGGATGATCAATCCTATTTGCTTTGGCATCGGAGGTTAGGTCATATCTCGAAAAAGAGAGTCTAAAGACTCGTGAAAGAGGGAATCCTTGGATCCCTTGATTTTACGAATATAGAGCCATGTGTTGACTGCATAAAGGCTAAGCAGTCTAACACATATAAGAAAGATGTCAAACGCAGCAATGGAAAGTTAGAAATACTGCATACGGATGTCTGCGGCTCTTTTTCACTGTGTTATACAGGTGAAAAATATTTTGTCACCTTTATAGACGATTACTCACGGTATATGTATCTCTACTTATTATCTGAAAAATCAGAGGTCTTTCAGGTCTTTAAGGACTTCAAGAAAGAAGTGGAGAAACAAACCGGTGAAGTTATTAAGATTGTCAGGTCTGATAGAGGTGGCGAATATTATGGTCGTTTCACTGAGATGGGACAAAAGGAATGTCCATTAGTGCGGTTTCTAAAAGAGGAAGGCATTGTACCTCAGTATACCATGCCTGATAGTGCTTACCAAAATGGTGTAGCTGAAAGGAGAAACCGTACGCTTAAAGAAATGGTTCGAGCGATGTTGAATCACTCAAATCTCCCTTTAACCTTGTAGGGTGAAGCTCTTAAGACTACAGTGCATATTCTGAATAAGGTTCCTACGAAGGTTGTTCAAAAGACTCCTTACGAGTTATGGACAGGTAGAAAAGCTTCTTTATCATATATGCACATATGGGGATGTCCAGCAGAAGCTAAATTGTATAACCCACATATAAAAGCTTTTGATCCTAGGACAACTAGTGGTTTCTTCATTGGTTATCCAGAAAGATCGAAAGGCTTTAGGTTTTATTGTCTATCTCATACACCACAGATAGTGAAAACAGATAAAGCAAGATTTCTTAAAAATGGTTCTGTTGGGATAGATGCATCTCAAAATAATGATTTTGAGGAAATGCAAGATTCAAGTTTATCACCTGCTAAGGTTAAAGACCCGATTTTCTCTATCATTATTCCTTCGAGTAATGTAAGAGAAAGTTCAGTCAATGAATATCAATCCCAACTAGATCTGGTTGTTGATGAGGATATACAACAACAACAAGATACAGAGGCTCATTTTGAACCACCTGTAGCACACTGATGGAGGTCCACCAGAATTAGGAAATCTGCTATCCATCCGAACTATGTGGTGTATTTACAAGAGTCAAATTATTTCGTAGACATTGATGAAGATCCCTTCACATTTACAGAAGCCATTAAAAGTGAAAGATCAACATATTGGATTAATGTCATGAAAGAAGAGTTTGACTCTATAGCAAAGAACCAAGTGTGGGATCTTGTATCTCGACCTGATGGAGTTAGACCTATTGGTTGTAAATGGGTTTATAAAACCAAAACAGACTCTAAAGGTCATGTGGAGAGGTACAAGGCTAGGCTTGTTGCAAAAGGTTTTACACAGATAGAGGGCATTGATTATAATGAGACTTTTTCTCCTGTCTCAACTAAGGAATCATTGAGGATAATCATGGCCCTCGTAGCTCATTTTGATTTAGAGCTGCATCAGACGGATGTGAAAACTGCCTTCCTGAATGGGGATCTGGATGAGGAGGTATACATGCAACAACCTCCTGGTTTCAGTATAGATGACTCGAATAACTTAGTTTGCAAATTGAATAAGTTAATTTATGGACTTAAAGAGGCCTCCCGTCAGTGGTATAAGAAGTTCAATCAGGTAATTATGAACTTTGGATTCACTGAAAACATTGTTGATCAGTGTATTTACATTAAGACTAGTGGGAGTAAGTTCATAATTTTGGTTTTATATGTTGACGATATTCTTCTTGCAACTAATGATTTGAGTCTTTTACATGAAACAAAAGATTTTCTTTCCTCTCATTTCGATATGAAAGACATGGGTGAGGCCACTTATGTCCTTGGAATCGAGATATGTCGTAACAGAACTAAAGGTGTCCTTGGCCTATCTCAGAAATCCTATATCCTTAAGGTTCTTAAAAGATATGAGATGGAGAATTGTTCTCCTTATTCGGCACCTATATTGAAAGGCGATAAATTAAGCTTAAAGGACTGTCCTCAAGATGATATTGCGAAGGCTCAGATGAATGTTGTCCCATATGCTTCGGCAGTTGGGAGTTTACAGTACGCGCAGACCTGCACTCGACCTGATATAGCATTTGTTGTGAGAATGCTTTGTAGATATCAGTCAAATCCAGGCATTGCGCACTGGAAGGCAGCGAAGAAGGTCATGCGCTATTTACAAAGAACGAAAGACTATATGTTGACCTATAGGAAATCTGACCACCTAGAGGTTGTTGGATACTCTGATGCGGACTTAGGAGGGTGTATTGACAGTAGAAAATCCACTACTGGATACATTTTCCTTCTAGCGGGTGGTACTGTCTCATGAAGAAGTGGAAAGCAGTCTACCATTGTTGCTCATACCATGGAGGCGGAATTTATTGCTCTATACGAGACTTCGTCATAGGCCATTTGGATAAGGAACTTCATTATGGGTCTTGGTATAGTGGACTCTATTGAGAGACCACTAAAGATCTTTTGTGACAATGGAGCAGCCGTGTCCTTTTCAAATAACAACAAGAGCTCAACATCGTGTCGACACATGGAGTTAAAATATTTTGTTGTTAAAGAAAGGACTGAGAATCATCTGGTATGTATTGATACAATTGGGACGAAAGAAATGACTCCGGATCCCCTTACTAAAGGGCTAGCACCGGGATTATATTCCCAACATGTAAAGGGGATGGGTCTTTTTTATTCCTTCTGATGTATGACTATACATTATGTGATCACATTTGTGTTTATGTTTTGATTCTCTAAGGTTTTGTGTTATTGTTGATTTTGCATAAAGAATCTCTCGTATGGGTTAGAGAGAATAACATAATAACAATATTAAAGGACCAATAGAATAGGTGAGAGACCAACCTATTCATAAAGGTAATTTTTTACATGCCTAAGCACTGAAGGTGAATTGTAGCGTAGTAAATGAAAATATGACATTGCATAAAGGGTTGTTTATATCCATGACCCACACGATTCATCCTTGTGAAAAATGGTAGCATGTGAACCCACATGAAGAATTAAATCGAGATAACGGTATACACATCGATTTAGTACACTTTTGGTGTCAATGGGTCAAGTGGAAGAATGTTGGATATTATAGGTTATGGGTCCAACCCACAGTGTGACCCGGTTTGACACCCATTAGTGGGTCACGTTAGTGGCCACGTAATGGGGATAGTGGGTGGGAGTTACATGAACGTGGAGTAACCACATTCACGTAACTGCCTAATCTCCCATTACATAAGGGGTTAGGAGCTACGAGGATGATGAGACATTCATAGCATTTACCCTGCCAAATTCAGTTCCGCATTCGGATACAGCGGAACAGGGACCCTCGACCTAAGGCCTGGGCTCATTGTGGGCGTTGACCGGCTGAGGAGAACGCCAAATTTCCTAGAGGCACTATGGCGAATTCAAGTACGCTTCCCGTCAATGTTTGTTTTACAGGATTCGCCAACAAAAAGTTGACGAGAGATTAAACCCCCAAAAACCAAAGAAAAATTAAAAAAAATGAATTACTCTATTACTTTCAGGAAGCAATTCATAGAATTCCTTCAATTGTTGCAACAATCAATCAGAATAATGTAAAGAAACTATGCATTCCTAGCAGCGCAAAGATAAGAACCAGAGCGGCACAATCTAGTCAAACAAATTAGAAGATGGTATTTTCCCCAAAAGAAAGTATCCATGGTAGCAACCTACTTGCAGATGCTCACGATACCACTGAAGGATCTTCGCCGCCCCGAGAAGAATCGTGACGTGGGCATCGTGCCCGCAAGCGTGCATTTTACCGGGGACCTTACTCTTGTGCTCCCACTCAACAGCCTCCTGCCAAAACAACCATAACCAGGAATCCCAACTTCAGCAAAACCCAGAATTCAAACACACCAAGTACCCGCAACCACAAACGAAGTTCCTGCAGTCAAACCTGGATAGGAAGCGCATCCATGTCGGCACGAATCGCAACAAAAGGTGGCTTCCCGGAACCGACGAAGCCTACGATGCCGGTGACAGCCAACGGCCACTTATAAGCAATACCCATCTTATCAAGCTCTGCTCTTATGAGCTCACTGGTCTTGAATTCCTCATAACCCAACTCAGGATTCTCATGAATTCTCCTTCTGACGACCTTCAACCAATCCACAAACTCCTCCTCCTTTGCCCTCTCCATGAAGGCACTAGAAACCTCCAAAGGACTCACAGTGGCACAGAAGCAACAGAGGGGCTCCCATACAAGAAGGAGCAACAAAAGAGAGGACACCCCCCTGTAGAAACCCATCTCTCTCTCTCTCTCTCTCTCTCGCAACGGTGGGTTGTGACAGATAAATAGGGAAGCTGAGGGAGAAGGGGGAGCCTACAGAGATGCCATGGTTGATATAAAAGGATGGTTGGGCATAATGGAAATGTTCCATGCTTTCCACATGGGATACAAGAAAAATGCGGAGCGAAAAGCAAAACACGTGGACGGCTGTTATTAGAGCTCTGGTAGATCCAATAAAGCTGGTAGATTCTCAAGTTGCATTCTCAGCCGTTGATGTCGTTACGTTGATGGTGATCAGATGTTTTACTGAGGTTTGGCAGGTTGATTGGCCTGTTAGAAGCAGATCAGGTAACTCTGAACATGAGTTTTTTTGTCCATGCCAATATCGTGGCCGTCCGTTTTGTATTTTGAAAAGTTAAAAAAGTCAACAGAACAGCTATATGCTAAGTGCCATTCATCCAAAATGCAAACAGACGGCCACAATGTTGGCATGAGCAAAAAGCTCGTGATCAGCATGACCTGATCTGCTTTCCTGTACTTTCAGGATGGGGTGAGATGGTACACTGTTGCAGTTCAGTAAGTGAAATGTTGGTTAAGAGTCATGTTTTGGTGTGCAGGATGAAGGGTGCTCCATTTGCCGAACACACTCCAAGGTTTAGAAGAAGAAGTTCTGCACGAGCTCATAGTTACCAGAGCAAGAAGCGGGGTGAGAGAAGCAATGTGAAGCGTGAAGCAAAAAACAAGTCTTTAAGATATATCTCAACAAGGGTGTGAGAGAAGAAGAAGTTCTGCACGAGCTCATAGTTACCAGAGCAAGAAGCGGGGTGAGAGAAGCAATGTGAAGCGTGAAGCAAAAAACAAGTCTTTAAGATATATCTCAACAAGGAAAGCAGGAAAATGAAAAGTAAAAGTAGAAAAGAAAAAAGTAATCTTTTTCAATGGCTTTAAATTAGAGAAGATTTTTTTTAAATAAAAAGGTTTTTAAAAAGTAAGATTTTTATAGGCAAAATTCCTCCACCTGAAGGATAAAGGAACTTTTAATATCAAAATATTTATGAATTCGAGGACTCCTGAGTGAAGATGAGTGGGCGGAGAGGGGATGCTGATGGAGTGGCAGAGCCTCCGTAGAGGTTTTTTGGTGGGATCCTTTCATAGGGCGAGGTGTGGGAGATCCAATCTTCAAGAGATTTAGTCGACGGTGGGAGATTGGGCCAAAGAAGGGAGATATCTTAGAGGAGGTGAGGCCAGAGATTCAACTAAGTGGTGGAGGGCGGCGAAGATAACAAGTGAAAGACCATCGAGGGGTTTAAGCCTTTAACGAGGGGGGGAGAGAGAGACTCTTGGACGAGGAAAGGTGGTGCCATCAAGTAGGACTAGCTATCCAATCGGCTTCCACTGCAATACCCAAAAATTTTAATGATTCATAAATTATGAAGAAAATTCAAGTTTTCATTTTGATTTATTCTTGATATGAATTATAGTTTTAAAACCCCGATTTCTGTGGTAAGTATTAATCAAAATGAAGATTTGAATTTATATTTGAAATCCTGATAAAATTTTATAGAGAATTATTCAAAAATCGGAATTTAGAGATGTTTTTGTTATTAATCAAATTATCAAGGGCAGCTTGTTAATTTATCAATCCAATGGAATTTGTCGGTAAAATCTTCAACTATATAGGGTCAAAATAGTAATTTCCTTTTGAGGATATTTTCATAAAATTAATAAAGTTGTGAGGGGTAAATTGATAAATTGCCACCCCCAATGACAGGCCTAGCAATTTTCTAAACTAAAGAAAGGCAATAAAGTAACTTTCAAATTCTCATATGGCATTTCTGAAAGATAGAATTTGAATTAGGGTAGAACAGGTATAAAAAAATTAGAATTCAAATAAAATATAATATTTTATATTATTTTATTACAGAGACCATAGTTTTGGAAAACTGCTGGTCTAAAACCATAAGCAGCCATGGTTTTTCCAAAACCATGAGCTGACATGTGTCACCTCATAGTGAAGAGGTGATACCCAACCCTCTTCTCTCTCTGACAAATGTCAAAATAAAAATAAAAATATGACAAGTGTTAATTAAAAATTAATTTTTTTATCAACTCAAGTGACATTTGTCACTTGAGTGTGGCCCATAGGGGGGCGGCACCTCCTCTCTCCCCTATAAATACTCTATCTCTCCAACTTTTGAAGACCTTTTCTCTCTTTAAGCTCTCGCTCTCCTATTTCTTTCTCTAATGTTGAGCTTTCTCTCTCTAGATTTGAAGCCCAAACCTCCATCGAATATCAGTTTTTTTCTAACAAACCCCTTGTAGCCTCTTTCCTCTCTCCTTAGGCGAGATACATTTCTTTGTAGGAGTTTCGACAAGTTAGATCCCGCCCCTGGAGTGTTGCCTGCAGGAGTTCTACTAAAATTAGCAAAAAAAACAAATTTGGATCGCGAAAGCGCTGCCAAATTTTTATAAAATCAGGTCAGTATCTGAATCCTTCTTTTAAAACTGATTTCATAATTGTAGGACTTCCTATTCTCCCTCTGAACCCTAGGACTTCTCTTTGTAGATTCAAATTTTGGTAATTTTTGCTAAAATTTAATTTGACCCCCGCCTCTACGAAGGAAAAATTCTGTTGAAATTTTTCTAAATACTTTTAAATATTGAGAACTACTATAGTAGTAGTTCTAGCAATTTTTTTCTAAAAAAAAAATCAAAAAATAGAGTTTTATAGAAGAAGTTTGGCAAAATTATTTTAAAAGATTTTTAAAAAGTAGAATTAGTATAGTCATAATTCTGGCCAATTTTTTAAAATAAATTCTAAAATTTTTAATTTTTTTAATCAGAATTCTGGCAATAGTTTTTCAGATATTTCAAAATTTTTGAGTTTATTTAATAAAAATTTTGTCAAAAAATTTATAGTTATTTCAGAAAAAATCATTTTTTATAAAGAAAATTCTGTCAAAAATTTTAAAATCCTTTTTAAATACTTGAGTCAAAAATTTTGGAAAACCTTTATAAAAATATTTATGACGCAAAGTCATGTCTGAATTTTTACAACTCGAATTCGAGTTTGAACCCTTTTTCGAACATTTGAGTTATTATAGAGGAAACTCTGTAAAAAAAATTATAAAAAATTTTAAGATCATTTTCTAAATAATTTTTAGATTTTTCAGTAATTCCTTAATAAGATATTTATTTAAATTTATATCGCAAATACTACCCAAAATTCAATATAAAAACATTATCTAATATAATAAATTTTATCGAATTAAATTAAAGCACGAGCACTTTATCATGTTCTTCTTCGTTCTACCAGAAATCAAGGTAAGTTATTCTATCAAAATCCTATAATTTTTATATTAGACATGTTTTTTATGCATGCATGATTATTTAAAATTTGATTTGTGATCAAATATATATTTTAATATCTACATGAATAAATATTTGTTCTAAATGACAATATTTTAAATCTTATGAGTTTGAATCAAATTTTGATAAGTATTGTAGTCAAGACTTTGATGATTTTTTATTTTGATAAAAAGAAGAAATTTTGTGTAGCATGTTGATTTTTGAAAGATTTTATTGTATAAACTTTCTAAATTAAAAAGGTGAATAAGGCACCAATTTGTTGCATGAGCCATGTGTACACACAAACTTAATTTACGCCTTCAGAGGTGTATGCTCGTTTTACGAGAGTAAATGTTGAATGAGCTGGGAATATATGACCTTTGTATTTATTCTAAAAGTGCTATTGGGTTGTTGAGCCTAGTTTTGAAAATGTTAAAGTCCTATAAAAGAACCCTTCAGGCCTATTCAGGTCTTAGTCTACCTTGAAAGGGGTAGTGGTACAGCAAGAGTAACATTGTTATAATGATGATATTTGAGAGTGATAGATTCTCTAGGGCCTCCTATCACTCGGGTTGAGAAAGCCGAGGCCAACGGGTCTCAGACTACCGCAATCAGTGGATGCATCTGATTCTTCTTTTTGTTCGTCATTTGCAAGAATCTTCTCAGTCATTGACTGCTTGCTTGGGAGCCTGTTCTATTCAGTATCCGGGTAATTCACATTAGAATAATATACCCCGAGAATGCTTAGTCTAGAAATATAAAGGTTCTTCATCGTACCAAGAGGATGTTTAAATATCAAAACAAAGACCTTTTTTCACAAAATTTGATATGAAAATATGATTTGTTAATATCACACATAATCATGTTTTAAATTGCCATATTTTTAAATTATTTTAAATTGCATAATTATTATTGGATATGTGCATTTTAATTTTAAATTACTGAAATCATGCTTAATATTTAAATTGTATGATTTTGATTAATAACTTACCTGGTTGTCACAAGTCTGACCCTGTTTTATGGGGATTGCAGATTCATATATGAAGTAGGCGATATTACAGTGGATGTTGGAAATGAGTGGCATCGAAGAACCCAGATTCTCAAGATCTCAAGATTAATTTAAGATTTATTTTAAATTTAATCCTAAATATTTTAATTTCTGAACTTTATGAAAAGACTGTGTATATAATGTTGGTGTAAATTTATTGTTGCTCTTATTGTGGTTTGTGAAATGTGGTGTTCTTGAGGTTTAAAACCGAAAGTCAAAAATCGTTTCTGTTTTTTTTTTTGAAAAGAATTTTTTTAAAAAAAAATTACGCATTTTTAAAGGTTTTAAAACCCTAGGGCGTTACATCTTGTGCCAACACCGTTATCACATCTTTGATGTCCGCTTATACCTGCAAGTTGTAGTTATCGTGTCGCCTAAGTCTGGACAAGATCCTCACCATGATGGCCCATCGGTGCCTCTCCCTCTCCTTCTTGGGCATGCTCCTCCTTCGTGTTGCACCTTCCCATTATTGGATCTTGGTAATTGGGTCCAGTGTGGCCATAAGGGCTCACAATGAAATCCAAGAAACCACACAATGGTGGGCTCATAACTCACAGAACATGTGAATTAAATTACATTATAACATAATGAATGAGATTAAAATCCACATTCAAGGCTGGAAAAACGGCTACCTAGGAGAGGACTATAAATTCCCATCCTATACGCATTGCAGGTCATGTCCGAGTAGGAACCTGTAAAACCTGAAAATTTTGGAGATTTTAAATAAATAAAAAGATTAGCTTTATCCACAAGTTAGAAATGTGTTTCTATCTTTTAAATGTCAATTGTGGGTATTTTACATGCTCAATTATTTTTTTTTGACCAGTAAGGATAGAATGATCATTTCAAAAAGTATTTCAAATAAAATACTATTAAAATATTTAAATTATTATGAAAAATAATTATTTTAGTGAGTCACAACTCATCTAGGTGTTTTCAACTTAATTAAATGCATTTTGGTGGTTTTTGAAAGAAGTTCTAATAAAGGGTATTTTGGTTATAAAATAATTTATGAAACTTATTTTAATCAACATATCATGATTTTAGAAAGTATTAGAGCCATGAAATATCTAGATTTAGAATAAGTATTTTGTGTCAGCAAAATATAAGATTTTGTTTTGAGAAAAGAGTTAGATTTTTAGTATGAACCTAAAGTCCATATGGGTTGATCCAAATTAGGTTTTTTTATGAGATTTTTAGTAACTAAAGAAAATAAAATTATTTTATTTTAATCTAGAAAATATGTGTATATATAATATCTTATGTTAGTTTTATTTTTAGGATTTATATTTTTCTTAGACCCATAAATTGAATTAGAGTTTTGAGTTGGTTTGGATCCAAACCTGATCCAAATATGACCTGAGTTTTGGCGCTTAAGTGAGGCTAGGTGGGCCCTCCCCACTCTTCTCTTCCTTTTTCACTCCAAAACCGAAACACCCTCATGCCCTTTCTTCTGCAGTCGACCCCTCCCAAACCTCCATCCTTCACACCCGCCTCGTCATCGTCGGCCTCTCCGATGATGCTAACCTCTCCAAACACACTGTTTTCTCCTTCAACACCATCATGAAAGGCTCCCTCATTCGATCGCTTTCTGCGCTTGCCATCAATTTTTTCAAGCACCAGATGGTTTCGCTTGCCGAATGTGAACACTGCGTTCCCCCCTCCCCCTTTGTCTGTTGTTTTGTCTCCCTTCTTCACGGAGGCTACCCGCAGGAGACCTTCTTTTGTACCTCTTTTTCGATCTTTCTTCCTTTCTCTCTTTGCTTCACGGAGGCACATGGCCACTGACCACCACCATTGGCAGTTGTTGCCACCAGCCATCGCAAAATGCCACCATCGTGAGCTCTGTCACGGTGGCACTCCCACGGTCCTCCATCGCTACCATCATCGAGCAGTGCCACTCAACCACTGCAATGCCTCTTCTCTGCAACACCACCATTTTCCCCTTCTTTGTGATCTGATGATGCCTTTATGCCACATCCTCGGAACAACACGATCAACCTCCATCTTCCTCATTTCTGTTGTTGTTGGTAGACCCAATCACCAGCCGGACTACGCCTTTCGCCTGGGTGGGTGTTTTTGGCGAGCGAAACCCTATACCAATCAGTTTCTTTCCCCTTTCTGGTGTTCTGCAGACTCCATCACCAAAGTCAACATTGTGAGCCGCTTTTGCTTATGTGCTTCCTCACTACAAACATCACCTGTCGGAAAAGTCGTGTCGGCCCAGCTCCAACAAATCACACCCCGGTCCTTCTGACTTTTCGGTAGGCGAGAAGTCATATGACCTCTGTCGACCAATATTCCTTTTCATGTTCTGCTACGTAAACTCGAATGACCCCCTTGTATTTTCTGCATGCAGGCTTGCTGCATGCCCGAGTAGCCTCCCTCAAGCTCGACTCGTTAACATTCTAACACCTCAAATTTTGTATCTTGAAAATCATGATTTTTTTTTGAAATACTTTTATAAAAACTGCAACGAAAATCTAAACGGAAAAAAAACTTGACGTGTTACTTAAACGATCAAATTCATTCATTTTACATACATTTAATTCAAAAAATTAAATATTTATAAATAAAATAAATGTTCATTACATCTCTAAATTTAATAATAATAATCTATTTAAAATTTAAATGCAAATAAGAGTCTTGAGCATGACAGAATGTTCACAGTCCTAAAAATGCTTGAAGGTTGAAAAAGGCGTGGCTCGATCCTCATTGCAACCTGTCGCCATCGCATATGAATTCACTCACTACTTAAAAATATTAAAAATCAATAGGGTCACACAAACAATGTCTCAATATGATAGAACTATTCAAAATACACAAATTAGAACAAGTAAATAGAAATCATTTTAATCTTTCATATATTCAAATAAAATTCATTACATTAAAAGTTACATATATGCATATCTAATATGTCGTTCAAGTAGGCATTTACGAAACTATTTTAATTCATTCACTTAGATATGAATAACTAAAAATGCACGCACTTACCATTACAGAAGTAAACTTTATGCATGAGCCAATTATTATCTTTAATTAAATTCTCTTTCTTATATGATGCATGCAATGCCTATCTAATGAACAATCAAATTATGTTACAATTCTTATCCTTGTGGGTACAAACACAGATAATAGTCCTAAGTCAGGGCCACATCACAGGCGATGTTTTCAATCAAAGGTAGCTTTGGCCTCGCTGGACACTATTAGCCAGTGCTGGGGGAGGGACACCAAGAGCGAGAGAAGCTCCCACACTACCATTCTGATGCATCAGAGTTTATTCATGAGATTTTGTACCTTCATGTTGTAGACTAATGTGAAGGGTTCCCCTATCTTTGTGGCTGGAAATGAGCAACCATCTGTGCTCAATTTAATACCTACGAAACTAGACTAGTACCACTTACCTTCTGTTTATAAGTATTGATCTTTTAATGTTACATGTTTAAACTTTTAAATTATTTATTTTACATACAACATTCACATATCAGTCCCACTTAAGTGGTCCAGTCACTTCGGGGCCTATGGATGCATATTTGAAACATTTGTTTTGGTCTTATTGCACATGCTTCTTTATTTTCAAGTTTAAACACTTAAGCATAATTAAAGCAATGAATTTTTTGTTACACTAAAAACATCCAATTATTCACATCATCATAATCATATATATGATAGTCATATAAAAAAAATACAGCATGTGCAGTCCTTTAACATTCGCATTAATTTGCAAGATGAACACTTTGATCCATTCATTAGCGAGAGGCCACGGAGGTGCACTTGTGTATTAGCACATTAATCAGTTCATGCCTCATAATTGGGCACTAAATTTCCTAAAAAAAATTATTTTTAATAGACTATAAATAGTATGCCATTTATACACAAAGGCATACAAAAATGTATAAGATTCACAAGTATTTGATAGTCGGGTCATAAACAGATTTCAAACTTGCAAAAATTCAATTTTGTTTGATTGTTGCAGAGGTTACAAAAATTTTTATAGTCATTGGACAAAACTGAAATTTTTATAATTTTCAGAGAATTTTGTCAACTTTCTAATGCCATAAACTATTTATAAAAATTCGTTTGAACGAGGAAGATACAAATGATTTAGTGCAGGCCTATACTTTTTTGTTTCAGCTATCACTATCCAGTGCTCAGTTCATGAACAAAGCTCAAAATTTCATAGAAGCTATAATTTTTTGTTAGCTTTCTAACTCAATAAATAGTTCATAAAAACTCCTTCGAACGAGGGAGATATGAACAATTTACCAGTTGGATGACAGACCATAAATACATATTTACGGGAAATATGCATTCAGGTGGGCCAAAACAGGCCACCCGAATTCATATTTCTGTTCTTTTTAATACGGACATATGAAACAAACTACATAAATAACATCATATCATATTTTGGCTAGTCTAACATGGACAAATCTCATTTGCACAGCTGTTGGGCCAGAAAATAGACCCGTCTCCCCGAACCCTATTTCCTCAGAAATAGTTTTTGGTATTTTTGCAATAAAACACATAAAAACATACATTTTTCTATAACCAAAAATAATAAAAATCATTACAGTACATTAGAATATATTCACATGAATATTAACTACATTCACATGACAAAAAACAAATAGATATTACATGTATTTTTCAAAAATTCTAGATTTTATTTCTAACAAAATTGATAGCATGCATACATAGTTTTTTTTTTAATTTAGAAATTCATCCAGTAGGGGGTGGCGGGGGGGGGGGGGGTGAATCGATTTCTTCTAAGAAAAATTGAAATTAATCACATTTTATTAAGTCCAACATAAATTCTTATATGAAACCCCTTTTTAATGGTAGTTAAAATCGGTTTCAAAACTAATTTTTACAAGAAACTATTTTGAGAGGGTTTTCTTCCAAAAGCCCTCTATTAAATTTTTTGACAAACCCATGCCAATCCTATGTATGGGAGGCATGGTATAGGGTCTGTCCTTATAAAAAATTGGAAGAACTCATGTCTACGAGTTTCGATTTACATGTAGAGAATAAAATCTCATACCTTTTTTACAAAATCATCTCCTAAACTTGCAAAATCGAACTTCAGACATGAATCGGCCACCCAACACGTACGGTTACCATGTCAACGAACTCCTTATGCTCCAGCAGCTCACGTGGGTGTCCATGTGCTTTGCTTTGCTCAACTTGTCTAAATCATTGGGAGGAAGAAGTGGAATCAAGGGAGCAAAGGAGGAAAAGAAAGAACAAAGGGGAAAAAAATTCTCAAATGGCAAATAGTGGGAGCGTGAGCCCCTCCTCTATTTTATAGGCTTAGGGTGAGGTCAAGGGCTGAATGATTCTCAGCCCTTGATCTCAATCAAGGCAATCTTTCCAAATTTCTTTTTTTTTTACCTTCCTTTTCTCTTTTATTTACTTTTTTTTTTGTATTTTCATTTTAGCTAGCTTAGGGTAGGGATTATGATTTATATCATATTACTCTTATCATTGCAAAATTTTACTTTTGCAAGTCAAGCTGAACTTTGAAAAAGATTTTGAAAATAACTCTCCTTCGGTTTAAAGTGTGGGAAAATTCCAAGGAATGGGACTCGCCTGTCGATATGAGGTTCAACCGTTCCTGGCACCATAACCAAGGGTAATCTAACCAAGGATTGACCATGTGCTTTGCTTTGCTCAACTTGTCTAAATCATTGTTCTATTTCTTTAATGCACAAAGAATCAGGCATGTACTATGAATTTCAGAAAATGCAGATTGAAAAACATGATGTTTGCTTGGAATACTTAGAAAATACTTGGAAAAGGGATGATTGGAAATCGTGAATTACATTTGAGAAGTCT